>NC_092814.1:66981840-67234340 GCF_023375885.2 Dermacentor andersoni
ACAAAGCAGCAGCTGAGCACGAAACTGGCTGGATGCGACTTTTCGTGCGCAATAGATTGGAAGGCACGGACCTGTAAATTAGCCGGCTAGGTCACGTCACCTCTCTCCAGTCGATTTCTTTCTTTGCGGTTATGTTAAAAATCGTATTTACATGATCGAGACGGACGTCAGATGAGCTCAAGGCAATAATAACGGATGTCTGCCGTAGAATTCCAGCGTCGGTCATCAAGAAAGCCACAGAAGATGTGATAAAGCGGACTCAGTACTGAGTAGCTGCAGAAGGAGACCTATTCGAACACGTCCTCTAGATAGCAGTTGGTGTTCAACGGGGCTTTCGAATTCATACGCGCAGATAATAAGGGCACATTGAAATCTGATGGTTCTAAATGCGTAAGCATTTCTATCCTTACCCAACAGAAAAACCGTCCCTCCGTCCGTCCCGTAAGACGATCGCTTTTAACGTAGCTCCCGCAGCAGGGAGTGGATTCACCTGCGCGCTGCTGCTCTCTTCAACGCCAACTAAAGCGGCGAGAACACAGCGCCTCACGGAGGTCTCAGCACATGTTGCACTCTGCCACTTTCATCGTAGATCGCTTTCAAATTAGTTGCCGCGCTGCTGCGCCAGACGTAGCCGCCGCCGGAGCACGCTTGATCACGGTTCATAATTGTTCAGTGTACCTAATAAATGTTGCATGTATTTCCTTTATTTGCTACATCTCCCTGGTCATTTCATCTCACGTCCACACCCGCTGCGGGCTATCTATAAAACGAGTGAACATTGCTCCTGCTCGCCTCTTCTACGTCGTCTCGCGCAGGTCTCACTATAACAGTTCGGTGTTGCAACCACGCTTCTCCGTTTCACGGTTCTTTGGCGGTCGTTCTCGCAATTATACGAAGCCCACCGGCCTACTACCACGAAAAACCACGTCAGTACTAGGAAGCGCTTAAGCATCGTTCAGATAAATCCCAGAGAATATTCTGCGCGGATTCTTTTATTCTTTATTATTATTTTTTTTTTTTGTGCAGACGTCCCGATTGCCAATTCGGCTCATTTAGAAGTGGTACATTTACCTACTTGAACGCATCAGCTTTGCCTTTTCCCTACACGTCGGTCGCTTCCCGGTCTGCTTATTTCGCTTTTATTTTTTGCCACGAACCTGCTTCTGCAGCACGTATACGCTCTAATGAAAAATAAAATCGTCCCTTTAATTTGGTTTTAATCCGAAGCAAGCTTCTGGCGCGAAAAATAGCTGTGCGCACACTCTTTCGTTATGGTGCGAGCACAGCCGGGATTTTGAAACGTTCTATCCTATTGGATTGATTTTCGCGCTTCGTGTGCGGTCAGAGCGGCGCTTCGGCCGCGTAATCAAGGGGCTTTTGTTATCAATGTCATCAGTCGGCCTTGAGGGACGGATAATAAGAGGGAAGTAGAAACGAGAGGAAGGAATAGCTGCGAATCCACGAAACCTGCCGTTCGTGCTCCTTCCGTACCATTGTCAAGGTGATGCGCTGTCTCTTCGGGTTTGCGAAAGGCAAAGCAGTTGCTCTCAATCAGCTTCATATTGCGGGTGGGAGCGCAGTCACGTGGTATTTTTCATTTTTCGTAGGTTTCTTTGCCAGTCAGAAAAAATTTGTACGCAATTAGTACGTCGCTGAAAATGCCGCAGTTAGATGTCATTGGGGGTGCCTACAAATGCCTTATTGACACTTTGATAATTAGGACAGCACTTCTCGAGTTAGATAATTATAATTACGTAATTAAATCTCAGTGACGAAAAACATTACTGGCGGCTACTCCACTGTACCGGAAACAATATGCACTAGGTTTTCTTCGAGTAACGCAATTGCTCTTTTTTTTAAGTCTTGGTGCATGATAATTGGGGCACCCTGTATAATTCACTTAGTAACCAAAATGAGGCCAAGCCGGAGTCCCTCGAAATCAGAATCAACAGCATTCATGCGCAGCAGCATTTATACTCAGACTGACAGAAAAAAATGAGAGAGAGAGAGAGAGAGAGAGAGAGAGAGAGTGATGCTGCAGTTTCTCCGAAAAGGCGACGAAGCAGTATTAGTGATAGCAAAGCATAAAACAATTTCACGAAAGAAGATTACACCACCGAGAGACGCCAGGTTCTCGGTGGTGCGAGAGGACTCAGGCTGTGACATTGAACGTTCTCCTACTATGAGGTGTTGTATATGCTCCCATAAGGCGGTCACTTCAGTGAACAATTCTTCGAGGTCACACGAAGATTCTTCAACTGCAACTGTTATTAAAGGTTGTTCAAAAAGCGGGTCGGGCCCTAGCCCCCCCCCCCCCCCCCCCCCTCCCTCCCACCCTCACCGCGATGGCTACAGTATTCATGTGCGCCATGCGCCGGCGACTCGATAACTTGCCTTCGGCGGTTCATCCGAGCTTAATTAAGTCGCAACATTGACTGCCACCAAGTTCAGCCACCAAATATTAATAAGTATGTTAATTAGTTCGGCTATTTTCGAGCGACAAGGTACGTTTGCACAATGCTGCGTTCAGTTTTATGGTACTGACAACGAGCTAAAAATAAGAAAGAGAGGATAAGTAAACGCTTTGGAAAGGTGTGCACGGATATGTTCTCTACTGTTTCTAGCTTTCAGAGCCCAATTATACGCGCAGCTTGGGCAGCAGGGACTTAAAGGGAAAAGAATGAGGGATAGATGGCGAAAACAACAGGGGAGGAGAGAAAGAAAGTAGGGCTGGCGTCTTTGTGCACTCTTAATAGCACACGTATAGTTTAGTTTTGTTGCTGCTGCTGTCATTGTCATTATTGTTGTTCAACTTTGAAGGCGGCAACAGCTCTTACATAGCATTTTAAAGTTCACTACTAATGAAAAAACAAGTCTAAATATTCGTGCCAAGCAAGCCACTTTTTTTCAAGTAGAGCCACCAAATCAACACTTTAAGAAATAGAAAAACAAGAAAAACTAAAATGGGTTGCATACACATGCGTGAGAGTTGCAGTTATATGGTTGTTTCTTCGTGCTAGCGCGGTGACTCAGTGGCTATGACGTTGTGTCCTTGTGCATGATGTCCTTGGGTTCGATTACGACGGACAGAGGCCGCATTCCTCATGGGTCTGGAATGAAAACAAAAAAAAGGATAGCGTGTGCAGCTATGGGCATCGGTTATAGAACCCCAAGTGGGCAAAATTAACCCATATAATATTTACCCATTAAAGTACTTTGCCATAGTTCACTGCATAAATGCTTTAACGCGGCTCGTCACCGATTGACGGATGCCACGCTTACGGCCTTTTCTCTTTCAGGTCACTGGTGCATGGACTGTGTGCTGTGGGCTGCTGCGCTCCTTCTGGCTTTCTTCGGTTCCTATGCCTTGTTTCAGTCCAACATCATCGTGTTCGACGCCCAATCTTCGCACAGGGAATTGTTTCACCTGCTGGCAAAACGAAAACGCCTCCTGGTTGACCGACTTTTCCTGGGCTGCGCACACCGGAGTACCCGACTCGTCTTGGCTTGTACCCGATTCCCGGCCTCTGGACTTCCGACCATTGACACTTGGCATTCCAGCCTTGGATGGAAATGACCTTCTCATCTGGCAACGTGCCTCTCCCGTCCCGATAGATGGTCTGCGCAGTGCCAGCGTTAGTCGGTCACTAGCCGGTTTGGGCTCGACACCGCGGGAAGGATGCCACGCTTACGGCTATTACTCTTTCAGGTTGGTTACTTGAATAATGCTTCTTGTATAAGAAGTATAGCAACTGCTGCTTCCGTGCGGTATCGTGCCCACCAGAGCTTATGGGTTTATTGAAGCGATTCTTGTGTTGTGCGTATGTATATAGTATCATGCGTGATCGTTTATTAATGCTAGCGAGTGATGTGGAGTCAAGTCCTGGTCCTATGAATAAGTCGGAGGCCGACGCACTCGCGCTAGCCCTTAATGGAATACGTGACCTCAAGGAAAGTCACGAAGCTTTACTTTCTAAACATGCTAACGCCGAGATCGAAATTAAACAGCCGAAGCGAAAAGTAGAAATGCTTGAAAAAGCCAATGTTGCACGTCTTGCAGACGGGGCTGGTGCGGATGCTGGCGCCTTTCGTGTCATGTCTGCCAAATCGAAAGTGGCTGACAACGAAATTAAAAGCTTAAGCACCAAGGTGAATTCCCTGGAAGAAACGCTTCTCTGTCTGTGACAGCACCTTCTGGTTCGGCTGACGTTTTACGTGATGTGACGAACCAGCTGTCGAAAGAGAGAGAATACAAAGAAAGGCAGGAAGGTTAACCAGAGGTAGTTCGGGTTGGCTACCCTGCACGGGGGGAAGGGTTAAGGGAGATAGAAAAAGAGTGGAAGGGGGAAATATCGAGAAAGAGAGACGAGCACGAACAAAGCGCGTACACTATAGAGCGGTAGAGGGCGGCATTCTTAAAGTCTATCGTTAAGCCCCGTAGACCGCAGGAAACTTAATAACACGAGTAAGGCCTTCAACGCGGATGTTCTTTCAGAGCACTGGCCTAACGCTTTCAGTTCTGATAGTGGACGATTGTCCAACTGGTCCAGTACTTTGCACATGACTTGTCTCTGGGCACTATATAGCGGGCAGACACAGATAATGTGTGTGAGCGTCTCTTCACTGTTGCATAAATTACGAATAGGTGCGATGATGCGGAAAATAGGTTGCGTCGGTCTAACCTTCTCTTTTTTTGGCGTAGATGATGACCCCAATGAGAATTGGGCAGTCTCAGAAGATAAAGTAGTGAAATTTTATTCCGATCACCTAGGCATTTCCGTAACATGTTCGCAATTAGATCAAGTGCACAGACTGGCCACATTTATCAAGGATAAACAAAGGTCTGTCATTGCCAAGTTTACCTTTTTCAAGGAGAAAGAACAGATTTTGTCGAATGCACGTAAGCCTAAGGGATCCACTTTTTACGTACGCGAAGATTTTTCTGTGAAAACGCGACAAGCGCGCCGAAAGCTTCTGGAATACGCAAAGGCCCAAAACAAATGCTTCAAGCTATCCGTGGATAACCTTCGCATTGATACTAATACCTACGTTTTTGATAATTCTAACAATGCAGTTGTGCTGTCTACGAGATATCGTGATGCTAACACGCGCACGCGTACGCGGAGTCATTTAAAGTCGCCACCCTTATCTGTGTATTTTACTAACATTGGAAGTCTACTGCACAAGAGGGATGAGTTGTGTTCTTATTTAGATGATGGTGATGCTGACATATTAATACTCACGGAGACCTGGCTCTATCCTGACGTAACTAATGAAGAACTCTTCCCAGATAAGGACAACTATAACATATATCGGTGTGACCATGTTGATAAAAGAGGCGGCGGCGTGTTATTAGCGGGGAAAAAGATAATCTTATCGTTTCCACTTGATACTAACCCTGCTATAGAAATAACTTGGGCTGCCTTCGTTACATCTTAGGCTAAAAATACTTTTAGGATCATGTTATCGCCCACCGGACTCGGATTCTTCTTTTTCTAGGGAACTACGTGATAACATAGAGCGAGCTACACAACTATATTCAGCTGCCGTAATATACCTTTTCGGCGATTTCAATTGTCCGCTCATTGATTGGTCTGCCGTCTGCCACATGTCGCGCCTCATTAGTTTTTCTCGATTTAACTCTTGACTACAACTTAACACAAGTTGTTAAGCAATTCACCCGCGGTACTAACGCTTGGTTTTAACGACTGCACCAGCGACTACTGGTCCGATTTCTTACATAGAAGGATTTAGTGACCACAAACTCCTTAATTTCCAAATTGCTCACCTTTAACTTTTACAGGTTCAGCGATTAAAACTATTCGGGATTATAACCATGGTAATTACGATAGATTCATCACTGAACTAGAAGTTTTTTATAACGAACCTTTTGTGCCGTCGTTTGCCTCATGGACCATGAATGAGAATTGGTTAAGCAAAAAATATTAGAATTAGTTTACAAGTATGTGCCGCTAATCTCTATATCCAATGATAAAACTAACCCTTGGTTTACTAAACAACTTAGAACATTACGAAATAAAAAACGTTTCTACAATACTGCAAAGCACAAGAATATTGCCTCCTACTGGGATAAGTACAAGGGTTGCTTACAAATTCACTGTAAAGCATTAGGCGCAGCCAAGAAATATTATTCGCAGGACTTACCGTCACTCATTAGAAATAATCCTAAAAAATTCTGGCAAATAATTTCTCCCTATAATAAGTCTACTAATCGCATTACAATACACGATTCAAAACAATATCGGCTTTCTGACGAAGATTCTGCGGTTGCTTTCAATGCATACTTCGCGTCTGTTTTTACACAAGAAGATTATTCTTATGGGCCATTTGTTCCTGAACAACCCTTCCCTTTCATGGCTCCAATCACCATCACTGCCGAAGGTATCGCGAACCTCATCACGAATCTTAAAGTTTCTACTTAATCTGGCATTGATCACATCAACTCTAAGATACTGAAGAATACTTATAATATTTCCAGTCGCTTTCTGTGTCTCCTCTTTAACCAGTCTGTATCATCAGGTGAGCTGCCTAAGGACTGGAAGATTGGTAAGGTAGTTCCCCTATTTAAATCCGGTGACTAGCACCCGCCCTGTAGTTATCGACCCATTTCACTAACATGCATATGCTGCAAATTAGTTGAACACATTATAGCTTCTCATATCTACGGTCACCTTGAATCAAATAACTTTTTTTTTCTTTAATCAGCATGACTTCAGAAAAGGCCACTCATGTGACACTCAGTTATTTGAATTCACGACTGACCTTCACTTCAACATGAACTCTAACGATCAAACCGATTGCCTCTTTCTTGATTTCCCGAAGGCGTTCGATACTGTACCTCACTGCCGTTTAATTTCCAAATTGTCTGCCCTTTGTATTGACTCATTAACACTCTTGGCTGCGTAACTTCTTGTCTTTATGTCAGCAATTTACAGTGGTCAACAACATTTCGTCTAACCTTTGCGACGTCAAGTCCGGTGTCCCGCAAGACCGTGTGCTAGGTCCATTACGCTTTTTAATATACATCAACGACTTGCCCGCTAACCTTTCATCCTCAGTTAGGTTGTTCACTGACGACTGCATCATCTACCACAATATTAAATGTTTCGATGATAATCTTACTCTCCAAAATGACCTTGATTACCTTGATTATCTTCATTACCTTGATGAAATGACCTTGATTAATAATACCGTAGTTTCGACTTCTCCATCGTACAAATATCTCGGCGTCTATCTTTCATCCGAGTTATCCTGGGCAACGCATGTAGCAACTGTCTCATTCAAAGCTTCTCAATCTCTCGGCTAACTGCCTAGAAACTTGCGTAACGCGCCTTCTAATGTACAAAAACTGCTATATCTTACTCATGTTCGCCCACAAGTAGAATACGCTTCATCCACATGGTCACCACATCAAGCTTATCTAATCCGTATGTTGGAAGCCGTTCAGAGTAGGGTAGCCATATTAATCTCTAACAACTACGACCATCATTCGAGCATTACCCGAATAAAACAGGACCTTGCATTTCAGTCATCAGAAGATCGCCGCGTCATTGCTGTTCTGTCTGTTTCACAGGTATATTTATAGTAATAACTTTCACTGTTTGCCGCTTCATGCTCCTGTGCGCACATCTCGTCGCATTCACAATGAACAGTCTCCCGAATCACATTGCATCCATCTCCAATCGTGAAACATTCCGTGGTAACCTGAATTTGTTGCGTATTAATATTGTACAACGATGTTGCACTTTGCTATTTTTGTCATGTAATTACTGTTGCCCCCCTTACTGAATGCCCTGCAATGGGCCTATAAGGTAATGTGAATGTATAAATAAATAAATAAATAAATAAATAAATAAATAAATAAATAAATAAATAAATAAATAAACTTATATCATATGAAAAGCCTTAAAAAGAAAAAGAGCCTACATCCGACCCCCATATGAATTTTTTTTTCCGCTAAGTTAATCTCGCTGTGCCGAAGCCTTTGTTCTTCTTGAATCAGCAATTCTTTACCGTTCGCTGCAGCGCCAGGTGAATACTACTAGCATGCGTAGCACTCACTCCGTTGAGGTAACCGAATACTGCTTATTATTTTATATTTACAATGAGAAGAAACAAATGCTATGGTAATTAACAAATTGTGGTCATTTAACAAGCCTATTACTCATCATACTCGAACCATAAAATGTAAGGGGTAGCAGAAAGCAAAAAGAAGTTGGCCCCCGGTGGGCTCTCTATAACAGTGGCATTACAATATACTGCCACATTCCTGTTAACCAGGCGGCTGTTTTTGATGCCGTCGTAAACACAAGCTATTTGTATATAGCCATACTGAAACCATGGAGGAGAGCTTTGGATGATAGATAGAGCCAGGTCGAGCTTATTAAGTGCCTATAACAGCGGTGGTGCCGGATCAATAGCGTCTCCGTGAGCAGGAACGTAATAGGTATTGCTGTTGGCCATGCGCACTAAGCACAGCGCACCACTGCATCAAAATCCCCGCGAATCGCGGAAGCCCAGGCCTTTTCTGATGAGACTATACAAGAGCGCTTTTGTGAAGCGGTGTGCCAGAAAGAAAAGCGAGATTTATGCCCCATCGAAAACTGGGGCGCAGGGCGTACGCAGATAAACCTCTGTTCTTGAAGCAAGCACGTAGTTCTCTATTCTTGCACACTTTTAGGCAACTCTGGCGGGAAGAGTACACGCGCGTGAAAGGGCGAGAATTACACAGAGAGCGGCTCAGCTACACATCGAAAAAAAAAAAAATATGACGAGGGTGTGAGAGCACGTGACAGAGGCGCAAAAAGGGCCCTGACTGCGACAAACAGCGTAGAGATCCCGTTAAGTGCCTCGAAATATTTGCACGAGTGTACTGCGCACTGTCTATAGGGAAGCTGCATTTTATCTTTGTATTCCGCAACGGCAACGTTATCCGGTGCGGTATTCACAGCGGCTGCGATGGGCGCTGTGGAACCCGGGATGTGAAAGATCTGTGAAGCTTTTTCCTTCGGCTTTTTTTTTGTTTTGTTTTATTTTAAGCGGTAGCGTCGTTCCCTCACAGAAACTTTCGAGAACGCCAGAATTGTTACCTCGCATTATGCTGCGAAACGGAGGACGTGTTTTTGTACGACGCGCCGTTCTAAGTCAATTGCCTTTTGAATTGCAGCTCCGGTGTTGCATCTCTCTGCTACTCGTACCCTTGGAATAAGAGTTACATTACTGAAACACACGCAGGAAAAAATAATAATGGCCGTTCGAGTTTTATTCTAAATTGATAAATGGTCGAGTATGAGCACATACTTTTTTCCACACACTGGTTCGCAAGATAATCTCTGCACACGTGGATTGTAGCAAGTTTTCGACCATTCCTTACGCGATACCTGTGATTTGAGTCTTTATTACATGAAATGTAGACTGGAGGGGTTGTACGAGGACTGCCTTATAACCTCAGAAGAGCACACAATATAGGCAGAAGCGAGCTGAACACTGAGCTAAGGCGTGCGTTTGAATATTTGTGCTATCGAAGCGCCCATACGTGAAAAGAGAGACATGATTTCTCCAAAGTTTATCATGTAACACGACGCAGGATACATGATCCTTTAGAGAATCCTGGTGTTCTAAAACGCAGGGAGATTGAGTTTCCCGGGCACACAGAGGTGAATTTTCGAACTCTTCTGCAAAATAAATAAATAATTGCTATTATTTTGCACAAAGATACGATCAAGCCGGGGAGATCATCCTCGCTAGCCTCCCTTCCTCTCGGCTTTCATATATACTTCCTCCAATTTTCGCAGTAGCTTCCCATCAGCTTCCTTAATTTCTGTGACGTTGGCGATATATCTTATACGGGTTTGCGGTTCACAGTGATCCTACTCATTTTTTTTTCTTTATTCATCTTTTCAAGGACGATGACATGAAGCACAGCACAGGGGAAATTATTCGTAGTTCTTAAGTGAAATATTGAAATGATAAATCAATGAAAATGAAAGTGGACGAAAGGGCAAGTGGCCGCAGATGCGATACAAACCCACGTCTTCGCATTACGCGTGCGATGCTCTTACCAATTGAGCTACCGCGGCGCCGTTTTCCCATCCACTTGCCGGGGTATTTATGTCTACATACTAACTAACCCTAGGAGTGTTAGCCAACGCCATCACTCACAGCCATGGCAGTAGATATAGAACCGCAGGTATTACGTAGTACGTGAACCTTCTGGGTGAAGGTGACAGGTCAATAAACCCACACAGGCTACCCGAAGGCATCAAAGCTGCCGGGTTCGAAACCCTCGCTATGTAGTGAACGGGAAGAAAGGAAACCGAGAAGTCCGATTTTTATTAGTGGGGTCATAAGCAGCCAACGAGCAAGACACAAAGGACAGACAGCATGGGGAGTATATATTCATACGGGTCAACAGACTACCTATACTTCATTACTAACCCCATTGCCTCTCACAGCTTGTCTTTCTCAAAGTCTTTATGGTCGAATCTTTACACAGGGATGGCCAAGGCGCCTTGGCAGCTTTCTTCTGCCCTCGAACATTCATCCGACGGGTTCTTCGCATACCGAATCCAGCCTCATCAACAACTGCGCAGCTGGGAGCGATTGACACTGCTCTCAATCACGTGCAAGATGAGTTAAGGACTTTGCAAGTTGTCATCATTGCGGACAGCCACGCTGCCATCAGCAGACTACAGAGAAGGGACGCTGATCGCCTAGTTGTGCGTAGCGTCACTGAGTATACCACCAGAATTACATTTCGTAGAATATCCCTTGTTGGCCAGTGGGTACCTTCGCACGCAGGTATCACTGGAAAGGAAGAGGTCGACGGACTCGCTTTCTCTTGTGCCCACAACGAGTGTGACTGTCCCGAAACACTGTGTAGACTTGACGATGCTCGTCTGTTGATTCGAAGAAACCAACTCAATCTGCACTCAGACCAGCGTGTTACTAAAGGATCCTTTCCTGCCCGTGTTCATGGTCGAGGCTTGCCTCGTTGTGCTAGAGCTCTGTTGCTGAAGTTAAGGGCTGACTTTGTCCTGGTGAGTGGACGTTTATACCGGCAAGGACGTGTAGCCAGTCCGTCGTGTGCTTCTTATATTCCTGCGAGACACTTGAGCACCTAATATTAGAGTGTCCTGCTCTACTATCTCAACGCACGTCGTTACTAAGGGACCATAGCCTACTTGTCCTGTAGTGTACGACCCATCCGAGTAGCTGTGCCTCTCGACGCGACCAGGATCATTGCATCCTGCTTACTTTTCTACAAGAAACTGGCTTGGCTTCCCGTTTGTGAGTTTGCAAGGAACGAACTAATTTTACTACATTTCTTTTGTATTTTTACCTCATTCTCTAGTTAGTGAGACCTGCATGCTTTTTTTAATGTTTTTGCGTGTATTTCTTTTCCTACTCGCTCACTGTATGCCTTGCTTTACTTTCGTCTTTGGGGCCTATAATCGTGCTGTTTCTTCCTTCTTTACTTCCCTTGTCCTTATCTTAAGCTTTCTTTCCTATCCCCTCTTTCCTAAATATAGTAGGCAGGCTTTGTGTCCCACTCGGTTGCAGTTTCCAGCCTGTTCCTTCCCTATTTCCCACTCTCTTTGTGTATGTGTGTTTTATATGAAATAATAATAAGAATAATTATCTTATTCTCTCCGACATCGTATCCTCTTTCTTAACACGTAAGATTATATATATATATATATATATATATATATATATATATATATATATATATATATATATATATATATATATATATATATATTGTGTGTAGTGGTGTCGCGGAGCAAAGATAGAACAACGGGCTTCTGGGCTTTAGTTCTTAAGGGCGAATCCTTGTCGAGGCCACTACAGTTTTCGGGGTTGAAGTGGCGTCTGAAACCGGCAAAAAATGGCAATAGCCAGTGGGGCTATACTAGTCCTGGTGCAATAAAACTAGGAAAGCCCACTGAGCTTCAGCAAGGTATAGTCCCTCACTAAAACAGGAATTGTCCTGCCTGGTGCAGTATTAGGCCAGTACCTCCTACATGACACTTGCAACTGACCCTTGGCCCTCATTCCCCAGCGGCCACGGAGCACATGACCAAGGCGGCGGTACGATCTGCGACGTAGCAGGGCGTCCAAAGAACCTCTGTATCCAGACAGGTCTCCTCTGGAAACTGAACCTCGCGATGTTTAATGCGCGAACTCTCACCAGTGAGGCTAGCTCAGCAGGGATCTTTGAGGAATTATCAGGCATTGTCTTGGATATCATTGGCTTGAGCGAAGATCGGAGAACTGGTGTGGCTTATACAGTGCTGACTAATGACCACATCCTCTGTGGGAGGGCCCATCCTGAAATGCGACAATACGGTGAAGGATTTCGAATTCAAAAGGACACAGCGGTCAACATTAATGAATTCTACAGCATTAACAAAAGTGTAGCAGCGGTCATAATAAATGAAAAATGAGACATAGGTTTAAGGTAGTACCAGTCTACGCTCCAACGTCCTGTAACGATAATGGAAAAATAGAACAGTTTTATGAGGGTGTTGGAATTAGCAACGAGAAAGGTACAAACTCAGTACGCTGTAGTCATGGGCGATTGAACTGCGGCAGGGGGGAAAATCCAGGCTGGGGAACCGGGAATTGGCAATTATGGCATCGACTCTAGGAAAGTATAGGATATATTTTGGTAGAATTCGCGGAAAGCAATTGACTCCGATAAATGAATACCTTCTTCGGAAAACGCAGTTGCAAGAAGCGGACCTGCAAAAGCCTTAATGAGCAAACAACAAATTAAATAGATATACTCTGTGCCAACCCCAGCATAGTGCAGGAGGTAGAAGTGTTAGGTAGGGTAAAGGGCAGTGATCATAGGTGAGTGAGGTTTTGGATTGCTGACAACTTGAAAAGAGAAAGAGCGAGGTTACTGAAGAAGAAAACAGGCCAACCCAGAGGCAGTAAGGGTAAAAGAAGACTAATTCAGGCTGGTGCTCTCAAACAAATAGGCAGTTTTAGAACAGGAAGATGAAGACAGTGGTAATAAATGAAACCCTAACTAGGCGGATTTCACAAGCAGCAAATGAAGTGGTAGGCAAGGCACCAAGGAAACAAATAGGTCAGCTGTCACTGGTAATAAAGGAGCTAATAAATAAACGACAAAGCACGAAAGTGTTTTACTCAAGACATCAGCTAGAATTCGCTAAACTGTCAAAGCTGATAAACTAGAAGTAAGTAAGTGATATTCGAAATGATGACGGTGGAAAGATTGAAGAGACAGTAAAAACTGCGGGCAGCATGAAATCAGTGAGAAGGAAACTTAGCATAATAACGAACAGGATGTATGCATGAAAGATTAACAGGGTAAATCATCACCAATTTCGATGATATAGTAAAGCCAGCACACGACTTCTATACTGACCTGTGCAGTACACGGAGCTGTCACACAGCCTTGATTGGAAGTAGTGACGAACAGGATATAGAAGCTCCATGTGGGGCTAGCAACGAGGTTAGAAAGGGTTTACAAAGCACGTCCTGAAAAAAAAGAAAAAGAGACTGGAACGATAGTACAATAGTCGATAGAATCAAAGATTGAGGGGATATTATACTTGAAAAGATTGCGAACCTTTGTGTACAATGCCTCCCGACTTCAAGCGTATCAGACAATTGGAAGAATGCCACCATTGTACTAACTTATAAAAAGGGAGACGTTAAAGAATTTGATTATAAGCCCATTCAGGCTTGCTTCCCTTGTTGGATAAGATATTCACCAAAGTAATTCCCTCGGCAACATCTGACTTTAGCCAACCAAGACAACAGGCTGGTGTCACGAAGGGTCATTCTACAATGGATCACATTCATGTCATCAATCTGGTGATTGAGAAATCTGCGAAGTTCACCCAACCTCTCTATGTAGCTTTCATAGATTATGAAAAGGCATTTGATTCAGTAGAGATACTAGCCGTAATGGAGGAACTGCGTAATCAAGAAGTACAGGAAGCATAAGTGAATTTCATAGCAATATCTATAAAAACTCGACAGCTACCTTAATTCTCCACAAGAAAAGCGGAGGAAATACCTATCAATAAAGTAAGGCAAAGAGACGCAATCTTTGCAATGCCCTTTAGTGCATGCTAATACATACTCAAGTTATTAGACTGTGAAGTATTAGGAGTACGGTCAATGGGCTAATATCTCCGCAATCTACGTTTTGCAGACGACATTGCCCTGTTCAGCAACGTTGGGGACGAATTACAACAAATTATTGAGGACCTGAGTCGAGGAAGTGTTAAGAATAAGGTTGAAGATTAATATGCAGAAGGAAAAGATAATGTTCAATATCTTGGCAAGAAAACGAGCATTCATGATTGGCAGTCAGCCTCTAGAATCGGTAGAAGAGTACGTTTATCTAGGTAAATTACTCACCGGGGACCATGATCATAAGAAGGAAATTTACAAAAGAATAAAAATTGGTTGGCCCGCATACCACAGGCATTACGAAATTATGACCGGGTGCTCACCGCTATCCTTGCAAAGAAAAATGTAAGGCGTTACGTTGGGGGGAGCCAGGTAGAGAACGGTGTGGATCAGAGAGAAAACGATGATAGCCGATATTCTAGTTGACATTAAGATAAAAAAAAATTTCACCGACGATTAGGGTATGTCCTAATACGAAATTTGAGCGCAGCTCTTTAGGTGTTTTCATTTCGCCTGATATTTGCTGGCGTGGACAATCCGCGTCGTGCGGCACGTTGTAAACGGAGGGAACTGTGACGCGACTGCCTCACCAATCGGGAAATCAGGAGAGGCAGAGCGTGGGTGACGCGTAGGCGCGATTCCCAGCAGCCGCCGCAGAGACATCCGTTCATGTAGCGTTTGGTTTCCATATGTGGTATCGGTGGATGCGCTAGCCGCATACCCTATCGTTGGCGCCATCGGTGAACAGACGACGCCCGTTGCTCTGGCGCCATCTCGTAGCGATCTTCGCCGTAGAACACTTGCGCGGCACTACGCTTCTCACACTTTCGCTATACCCTCTTCGTTCGCTGTCCGCCTCATGATTCCGCTGCACCCACATTCGTCGCTTTCCTCCTCGCAATCTCTTCGCTCTCACCGCCTTTGATCCCTCGCTGCGCTCCGCATTCGCTCTTTCACCATTCTCTGTGCTCGTTCACGGAATCCAGTCATTGAGTGTGGGTATTGACCGGTGTCTTCCATGTGGCTGTGCAGTCTAGCTAGGATGACTTGCTCAAAGAGTTTGCCTAAGGTAGAGGTAAGGGAGATGCCATGCTTCAACTCACGACAGCTATACTGGACCCCCTCATACCTACGCACACCAAAGCGGTGCTGGCGATTGACCTCAAGAAGGCCTTCGACAATGTCACCCACGAGGCTATCCTAAAAGCTATGTTATGTACATAGCTTGGTACATAGCTTGTTATGTACAAGCTTGGCGTTGGTCAACGAGCATACAACTACATAAGGGATTTCCTGCAGAACCGAACGGCCAGCATGTGCGTAGATAACCTTCGTACACGCCCCTTCACTCTAAGGAATGTGGGCACACCGCAAGGCTCCATGCTGTCCCCTTTCCTTTTCAATGCAGTACTTATTCCGCTCGCATGGAAGCTGCAGCAAATTCCCCATCTTGACCATTCTCTGTACGCGAATGATATCACCCTGTGGACTATATATGGATCAGACGCCCAAATCGAAGAAACACTGCAAACAGCCGCAATGCTAATACAGGACGAAGTCACCAAGGTAGGCCTTACCTGCTCAGCGGAAAAATCTGAGCTTTTCTTGATCCCGCCAAAGGGTAAAACGTATCATACTCGTATCAGCATCTACGTGCACAATAGAGAGGTCCCACAGGTCCACACTATTCGAATCCTGGGCCTCTACCTGCAACAAGATGGCAGAAATACCGAAACAATCAAACGTTTAAAGAGCACACTAGCAGCCACCACGCAGCTAATACGCAGAGTAACAAATGAAGCTCACGGTCTGCTTGAATCACATACTCTGCAAGTGGTACAAGCTTTTACCATGAATAAAGTATTGTATTCTGCCCCCAATCTTAGCCTCAATGCAACCGAAACCCAAACAATAAATTCTATAATCAGGCAAGCTACCAAGGCATTGCTCCGTCTGCCCAAAAACACCAGTAACGAACGCCTGGCGGAGTTAGATGTGCTTAACACCATACAAGAACTAACCGAAGCACACCTACAGTCACAATATCTCCGATTAGCCAGCACCCCTACCGGAAGACATATACTTTCTAAACTTCAAATTAACATTCCTGCTAATCATAACTCCCTAAAAGCCCTTCCCATGACAATTTCGTCAAACGCTACGCATTCGACCGCTCCCCCGTAACATGCGCCCCAACCAAAACCACGAGCGACGAAAGCCAGAGCAGCAGCCCTTCATAAACGGTACGGCGATGAACAGAATGCAATATGGGTAGATGCTGCATGTGATCAGCACGGAGCCACAGTGGTTGCTTACACACCGAACACCCCTCCCTTAATACAGGAACTACCCCCGGGAACAGACTCAGAGGAAGCGGAAGAGATCACTATAGCGGTGGCGCTTGGCAGCTCCAGTGCTACCTACATCCTGAGTGATTCTAAAACTGCACTGCTAAATTATGCTAGAGGCAGAGTTCACCCTGCCACCTTCCACATACTGACCCAGAACCCTCCCTTCTCCCGCAGCGCTGAGCTCATCTGTCTGGGTGCTCGCGCACTCGGGAAACCCTGGCAATGAGGCCGCCGATTCTTTAGCCCGAGGGTCGAGAAGCCGGGCACAGGCAGACATCATGGGGGGTTTCTCGAGGGAGCGTGCGTGTACCTTCGCTGACTTCATCGCGAATGCTCGTGCCGAGAGGCAAATATACCCCCCCCCCCCCCCCCACTCTTCCCTCACTACCAGGGAGCAACACTTATGGCGCCGCCTGCAAAAGCGCACGCTACCTACTCCATCCCTCCTATCCCCCTACCGACCCATCCCCCCTTCTTGCCCTCTGTGCAATGCGCCGAAAGCAAACCTCACCCATATACTCCTGACCTGCCCGGCTTCTCCTGCCCCCGGCGGGTCGGTACCCCTCCAAACCTGGGAGGACTGGGAGACCTCACTACGCTCCACGGACCCGGCAAGGCAGAAGATCGCCGCCAACCGGGCTGCCAGCATCATGGAGATGTTAAACATGAACGTTTGAGTGCAGTGGGGTCGTGCGGGGACCCAGGGGCCTGGGAGGTTTCAAATTCGTTTGCAAAATAAAGTTTTTTCCTCCTCCTCCTCCTCCTCCTCCTCCTCCTCCTCCTCCTCCTCGTTCACGAAAACACCCGTGTACTTAGATCTAGGTGCACGTTAAAGAACCCCAGGTGGTCAAAATTTCCGGAGTCCTCAACTACGGCGTGCCTCATAATGAGAAAGTGGTTTTGGCACGTAAAGCCCCATAATTAATTAATTAATTAATTTGTGCTCGTTCACTCCGTTACGCCGAGGGACGCCGACGCTCAACGCTGGAACAGGCGCCTAAGAGCTGCGCTCTAAAAAATCCGAGTATACCTCAGCATTTCTTATTGAGTTGTGAATGCGAAAGTATTATGGTCCATTTGAACGCCGCTGAGTGGTCCGTTGAGTTATGAACTGCTTGCGGGCAAGCGAGCACTTCGGGAAGCTTCGCCAACGCCTCCAAGGTAGCACAAGGGCGATGCACTTCGATCCGTGATGTCAAGCTACCTTGCCCGACTGCCATAGAATTTAATGTGTACGATACCGAGTAAGCCGCGGTGATTTTGACGTCACCGCTTTCGTCACGCCGAGCTTGGCAATGGAAATTATGGTTCAAGAGAGAGAGAGAGACAAAAGGGGAGGAAAGACAGGGAGGTTAGATAGTGTAAGTACCAGCTCGCTACCCTGTGCTGGGGAAAGGGATAAGGGAAATAAAAGGAGAAAGAAGAAAATTTTTTATCCAAGTAGCATGATATCAAGGCGCTGGTTTAGCCCAGTGGGCAAAAGTTGCATGGGAAGGTAGAAAATGTCATGAAGTCGTCGAAATTCCCCAAGGACTGAAGCAAGGATGTCCTCTGTCTGCATTGTTGTTCACGCTTTATGTTATAGAAAGACGAAAGAACAGGAGAAGCCGCCACGATTATAAGGTGACTACGTCTCTTTCTTTTATTGAAAAGAAACCTTGTCATGGCTCCGTAACTTTCTGTCTAATCATAAGCAGCTTACTACTGCAAATAACTACTCTTCCTCCATAACAGACGTTTCTTCTGGTGTACCACAAGGTAGCTTTCATGGTCCTTCGCTTTTTCGAATATTTATTAACGACCTACCTCACAATGTGTCTTTCACTATATGAATATTCGCCGACGACTGCATAATTTATTGTCCACTTAAAAGTTCAGATGATCAGCTCATGCTTCAGTAAGACCTTGAACAAATTATTTATTAGCTGGTGCAATAAATGGCTAATGACTTTAAATACCTCAAAATGCAACGCAATGTCGGTTACCCAGAACTCGACAACCTCACCGTATCCTTACCATATCAATAATTACACTGTTGCAATGGCTACACAATATAAGTATCTAGGAGTTCTATTCACATCGAATCTTTCTTGGACAGAGCACATCACGTCCAATTCAGCTAACGCCTCCCAATCGTTGGGATACTTGCGACGCAGCTTAAGAAATGTCCCTTCTAATGTTCGCAACCTAGCTTATCTAACTTTCGTTCGTCCGAAGCTGGAGTACGCATCTGCCATTTAGTCCCGTCACCAGAAATATCTAATTGATACGCTAGAACGGATCCAGAACAGGGCAAGCCGCTTCATCATAAACGATTACAGCTACCAGTCCAGTGTAACAGAAATATAAATTGAGCTTTCATTATAATCCTTGAACACTCGCCGAGACATTGCCCTTTTATCACTGTTCCACAAATTCATTCACTCCACTCGAACATGCATGCTTGAAACGACCCTACTCCACGTCATATAGGCTTCATAATTATTTCAACTATGTCCGCCTTTACGGTTCTACAAATGTATTCCATTGCTCTGCTCTTTCTCGTGCTATCAGATTATGGAATTCTCTGCCAGATTGCATTGCATGCCAGTCCACCTACGATTCATTCCGTGACGCCTTGACCGACTAAATGACTAAAAGAATGTGAGGTTTTACGGTTGTCGCACCATGCTTTCTTGTGCTTGCGCTATGTTTTACACCTTAATATCGCGTTAGTACCGTTTTGTCTCTATATGTTTACCGTTCCGTAGGAATGTAGCGTTAGTAAGATTTCTGTCTTATTTTTTAAATCTTTAATACTATTTAACACTCTGCTCTTGTTAATTACACGACTTCATTGAAGATATTCTGTGTGATTCATTCCTTGTTATTAAATTATGTTTCTTTTTTACTAGTGAATCATGAACTAAGTAATTCTTTTTTCACGTCAATTGCACTTACCCTTGTAGTATGTGAACTGCTACGGTTTTATGGATGTCATATATTCTGTGTATTTTCTATGTATTTTCTATGTACTGCTCCCCTTACTCAATGCCTCACTTTGAGGCCTGTAAGGTATTTTTAAATAAAAATGGAAAAATTGTCTTCTGAAGCTCACGGTATTAGCGGCAAAGTATATCCGCCTAACCTATAGGAATTCTTGTGCAAGAACGCTACGTTCGCTGCGTTCTTTGATTTATACATATATATAGTCATATCATAAGAAGCCAACAAACACTGACACCAAGGACAACATAGGGGAAATTACTTGTGCTTAATAAATGAAATGAAGAAACGATAGATAAATTAATGGAATATAAAGTATATATATATATATATATATATATATACCAAGAGAGATAGCCTTGACTCCTTTCCTCTTTGTGCCTGCAAATGTCCTGTTAAAAAAAATTACCGTTTAAAGACTGGGTCACTCCGACTTCACGCGCTCGACATGCTGCTCTGCGTCCGGGGGTTTACACGTGAGGCGAGCGCCTCTATCATCTCATATTCCGTTATCTCTGTACTCCCACACTCTTTTGAGGCCGAAGAGCCATCTCGTTACTAAGAAAAGGCTTTTTCATTCATTCATTCATTCATTCATTCATTCATTCATTCATTCATTCATTCATTCATTCATTCATTCATTCACATTCATTCATTCATTCATTCATTCATTCATCGACGTTGATGAAAAGAGACTTACTAAACATCTCCTGTGGTAGATACATGTACCTCAATTCCGTCACATCAGCTGGATTACTTGAAGGGGCGCGCAGTACTGGCAAGACAAATTGCAGAGTGATGTTAGCTAATTATTGAAATTTCACCGTTTAACTTTGTTTTAACGATGCTAGATCACGTGCGACAATTGCAGAATTAAAGCCTAGCAGTAATCAAGCACTATCTATTTATGAGAAATTCTGAGCTTGTAGCGTCAGTATCGAGAAATACGTCCACGAAACCTGTGGTGAAATATATTGATGTTCCAGTTAACATTTACATGCAATCCACTTCTCACAGCGCATATAAGTGTTAACTGGGCTAACTCTTTAGGAGTCTTCTTGTGCAACAATAAAAAATAATAATAAAAAAATTAGGCTATCCCGTGTAGTTGTTTTGAAACTGGGCTACGCTTATAATATGTACGCCGATTGGTCACGCGATAGTAAAAGGAAACAGAGGTGATGCATTAACGCTTAAGTTACGCGCGCATACCTCTCTTTGTTTCTCCATCTGACCTTCCCCTACCATGAGCAGACATCTAACTTATTACAAGAACGTTGAGGCATGTTCAGCTTGCGATAAGACCGCGTTGTGTCTACACGCTCTTCTTTGGAAGACGCGAAGTTAAACTCTTTTCTTTACAAGATAGTGCATGAGGCTTACCGGTTAACCATGATCAACCATCGCACTATTTATCAAAGGAAAGGACAGGGAGGGTGCTTGGCTGATTGCATGAAAGGAATCTTGAAACTGCTTTTGAGCAACGGGGACGGGCTTTTGCTCGGTGTGAAATATTGCACACTTAAATTGAGCCTCGCTAAGAACCAAGGAAACATTATGAAAGCTCAAGAAAGCCGACCGACACTTCGAATTGAAAGCCTTTTCAGAAAAATTGAATGCAGGCGACGTGTATGCAATATCCCGCTCTTCAAACACGCGAATTTTTGTCCATTGTGCAATCGCTTTCAAGAGGTATGGTGCGGAGCTCTGCTTGTAATATTCGCCGCGCCTCGAGGAAACTCGTTTTGCCGACTCACTGTGTAAAAAAGAACATGCCACCTTTTTAGACCGACTCCATGCAGGATCCGCGCAGCAGGTGACTTTGAAACAGCGCCCGTTCCTCCCCATTTATCCGCCTCTGTATACGAGACTCGGGTGATGAAGAAAGCAATGTAGCGAGTCTGACACCGATGGAGTTCTCTCTTCGACAACCTTCTTTAGGAAGAGCAACAAAACATGTTTAGTATTTCTTGCTTTTTTTTATAGTCAACTTAGTGAACTTTGAGTGCCAAAGGCTACAGTAACAGTCTTGATTTGGAGAACAATTTCCCAATATTATGAAGCTTTATTGACAAATGGAAGTTCATTTGCCAGTTATTTAATAATACGTGGTACTCCAGTATGATTTTTTCGGCATAGACATTTCGACAGAAAACAAACAAAAAAAAACCTCACTATAGTCTCTCTTCCATGACGTTCTCCCATCTTTGACGCGTCATCGATGCCACACTATTGGGGGCGAGGAGTTACGGAGTCGCCATCTGTCGGGAGCGCCTCCCTTGCGTAGTATGAGGGATCACGCGGCGCGTTCCTCATAGGTTTCACTTACAGCGCTCAATAAGAACACCATGCGGCCGCCCTGCTGGCCATTTATGTAGGTACTCTCAAAACGATGGGCACCCTTTATGATTTCCTCTAGGCTAGAGGACAAGTCACCACGACAGCCGTCTTCGACAATTAGACATTGCATCATACCGACCAATTGCGCTTGCCAGTTGCATCGGAAAACTAATGGAGAGGATGGTTCTAGCACGGCTAGAATGGTACCTCGAACATTACCAGG
Organism: Dermacentor andersoni; assembly: GCF_023375885.2. Taxonomy (NCBI): domain Eukaryota; kingdom Metazoa; phylum Arthropoda; class Arachnida; order Ixodida; family Ixodidae; genus Dermacentor; species Dermacentor andersoni. The sequence continues at coordinate 67,003,939 of NC_092814.1, forward strand.
TATATCCAGATGTGGTGGCCGGTTTCAGGCGTGGCCGTTCTTCCATAGACAACGTTATCGACTTGGTGACGTACGTCGAGCACCAGAAGTCCAGCAAAAGATTATCTGCTGCCCTGTTTCTGGATGTTAAAGGAGCGTACGATAACGTAACGCACGAAGCGATTTTCAACGCGTTAGAGGCATTATAACTTGGCGGCAAAGTCTATTTCTGGATAAGTAGCTATCTACATAAGAGATCCTTTTTCGTACTTACCGAGAATGGCCCAACCTCCCAGCATTACAGTAACCGTGGGGTGCCTCAGGGCGGAGTTCTCAGCCCAACGCTTTTCAGTCTAACACTCACCGTTAGGCTCTCCATCTATGCCGACGACATTTGCATTTGGACGTCGGCTGTGACGCGACTGCAGCTTCGCGCACGGCTTCAGAAGTCAGCCACTTTAACATCATCCTACCTTCGAGAACAAGGACTTCGTATATCATACGAAAAGTGCGCAGTGGTGGCATTTACCAGGAAATCAATGTCTCCTTACGTGATATCCGTCGACAGACAACTGATCTCGTACAGCACGAGTCACAGATTTTTGGGGGTGGTCATTGACAAAAATCTCTCCTGGACCCCTCATGTGAATTATGTGTAAAGACGCCTGACAGGAATTTGCCATATGTTTAAGTTAGAGTCTTAATAGAGTGCCAATACACTCTACGCTGCAACTGTACAAGGTCCTCTTTATTGGATTCCTGCGGTACAGCCTACCGGTCACGTCCAACACCTGCAGAACTAACCTGAATATAATCCAAAGCATCCAAGCCCAAGCCCTCAAGTTATGTCTTGGTCTACCGCGGAGTGCGTCAACGACTGAAGTTATTGCAGTCGCTCAAGATTCTGCTATTAGAACGCACATTAGCATTGAAACAATGCGTGTGCACATAAGACACTCCGCCCGGACTCCTACCCACGCCCAGCAAGTCTCCCAGTAGATAGGCCCCACACGACATTCAGTGCGACTATCTTCGCGCACCGTGCCTCTTTCAGATCAGGTTACACACCTGCGGCAAGGCCTTCCATTCCTCTATGGTGTATGCGCCGTACTCAAGTGAACCTTACAATCCCAGGACTTCAGAAAAAGTCTGACTTGCCATCATCAGCGCACAAGCAACTAACTTTACTTCTCTTGTACGAGAAATACAGCGACTGCACACACGTCTACACTGATGGATCAACTACATCAACCAGTTCCGGTGGCGCTGTAATACCAGCAATGAGAATAACCAAGCGGTTCAAGACTTCCCATGTCACTACGTCTACAGCTGCAGAGCTCGCGGCTCTCCGCGACGCGCTTCAAGTGATAAATGCTGAAAGTCCAAGAAAATGGGCAGTCTTCTGCGATTCAAGGCCGGCCTTGCAACGTGTGCAGTCGTTTCTCCGACATGGAACTCACGATCAGCTCACGTGCGAAATCGCGGAACTTGTCCACCACTTAAGAGAAAAAGGCCATGATATCTCTTTTCAGTGGATACCAGGTCATTGCGGTATCATTGGAAATGATGACGCCGATTAGGCAGCTCAGACGTCAAACCAAGAAGACCGCTGCGTCCCCATTCCTCTCAAAAAGACCGACGCCGCGAGGCAACTTGGCATTTTAGCACGTACGATCTCCTTAGCAGAGTGGAATACCGTACATACAAGGCGCACAAGACTGCACAGACTAAACCCATCACTTCAACTCAGACCTCCAGCCGGTCTGCACCGACGTGAAGCGTCTCTTTTGTGTCGGTTATGGCTTGGAGTTGCCTTCACGAATGCCTACCCAGCACTAATTGGAATGGCTGATAGTCCTGCATGTGATGTTTGCGGATGCGAGGAGAACATTGAGCACTTATTGTGCCATTGTCCTCACTTTCAAGCACAAAGACAATCTTTGTCCAACATATTGAGGAAATTAGATGATCGTCCTTTGGGTGAACAGATAATACTAGAGCACCGTCCCAACCGATCATCGGCTCAGAAAGCAGTGAAGGCACTTTTGTGTTTTCTCAGAACTTCTGGTTTGAGCGAGCGGCTTTAACTCAAGTGCTGTCCGTACACGTATCTACACCTTCTCTCTCTCTTCTCTCTCTTACCCTTCTCCCTTCCCCAGCGTAGGGTAGCCAACCAGACTATTGACTGGTTAACATCCCAGCCTTCCTGTATTCCTCTCTCTCTCTCTCTCTCTCAAAACGATGGAAGTTTTTGACTGTCGATAAAATAATCTTCGGCAAACTGAACACACAGAATCGTTTACAGACGCAATCTCTTTACCGAATGCGTACACTGAACGTCACTGCGCGCGGTCGCCGCGATGGAGTCTCCCGAACCGGCTTCTTGCGTGAAAGCTAGGCAAACACTAAAAGTAAACTATGTGAAATATGTTCTTATAGTGGGCTGTCTGTATAACAAAATGGGGCATAACAGAATGAAGCGTCAATGCAGCGATCGCACGGGTTCGCAGCGACCGACTGCGCGTCTGCATGCATGTCCGCGCACAATGTTTTACTTTCGTTGTGAGCGCGTTTTCGCACCGTGCCGTGAGCTTTAGGCCGCAGCATATGAGCATTTGAGAGTACACTAGAAACCATTGTTGCGTGGACGCTATCAGAACTGTTCAAAAATAATTTCGTTATAGAGATTTCGACGCGTACGGCAACTGTCATGTGCCGTCGCGACGATTCAATCTTTTGTTGTCTTCTAAATTCTTGGACATTTCAATATTATTTTTCAAGTTCCGTCGCACTCTATGTTTATCAGTCTTCTCAGTGTGCGATTTCCCTCTGCTTCTTTTTCGTAATCCAGTGCATTAATTCATAACACAAACATGACCATATGCAATGCCTTTTTTTAATATGCGTCTTACCGCTCCCTTTCCGTTCCAGTGAACTTGCCATTATCTAGCAAGTTCATAGACCAAACCGTCATGACATTAGCCAGGCAGCGGGCGTGGGCGAGCGTCTCAGTGCGCATTTTCTGCTGCTCACCGAACATCGCGCAGTCCCGGCACCGTAGCAGAAATCTTCCTCGCGTCTGTGCTTGCTGCATACCCGAGTTGTAGCGGATGGCTGTCTGCCGGTTCTAAGTTTCGCCAGCCAAGCTTCACGCAGCTCCTTGCCCTGCGGCTACGTGCGAATAAGGCTGACACCGGGCTCCGTTGCGAACGTCCGGCACTGCGGCACCGAGCCTACCGAGTAGCCTACCATGCTGCACGTCTCCAAAGGCAGCCACTACCTATTGTAGTACTTTCAAATGTTGTCAAGCAAACACCCAAGGTGGTAAAGCCTCACCACTTAATCAGAACCGCGGCGCAGGTGGGACTTTAAACTTTCGTTTTGAGCTCGCTTCGGCGCTTCCGAAGTAGCCGACGCGGCCATTGTGTCCACGTAATCCCTCATGCCACGTCACGCCGACAGTGGCGCCAGCTTTTCCAGCGGTGGAGCTCGCCCCCATATAAATTGTGGCTTTTCTTTTTCTCCCCCCCCCCTTTTTTTTTTGTGCGATGAAGAAAAGGTCCACATGCGCGCTATCTCGTGTTTCCGGCCTTGAACTCGAAGCACTACAGCGTTGAGATAATTGACAAAAGAAACCAGAAAACCGAACCAAACCTGAGAAACTCAACAGGAGAGGCCACGTACCTGAATAAACATGTGACTGTAATTTGTATTCGCTGCTCGACATAGGGTAGTGTCAAAGTCATTTGCAAGTATCAGACTCGCAGATCTACGCCCGCCCTCGTAGCACGGTGGCTATAGCATTGCGCTGCTACGATAGAGGTCGCGGTTTCGATCTCGAACTCGCCGCCGCATCCCAGTGGGGCGGAATGAAAGAATAAAACGAACAAAAAAAAAAAGAAACGCTCGTGTAACTTGCATTCGGTGCACGCTAAGGAAGCCCGTATGGTCAAAATTAATCCGGAGTCCCACTCACCCTGCCCTCCACCACGGCTTGCTTGATAATTCAACAGTGGTTTTGGCATGTAAAGCCCAGGATTTATAGAAAATAAAAAATCGCAGATACATGCGTTCATCACCCTAATTCGTCTTCAATGTTCTGCTTTTCTAGCTGCTGGTGCAGCTGCGCAGTGAGTACCAGTCATCGGCACGAGTCAATACCACTTTACTGAACCGATTCTTGGTATGTAGCGCGAAGTGACACAGACGCGGACTATAGAAGACATTTGTTGACAGTTTCAATAAAGATTTAGTTGAGGGTTTGCGCTCATCCTGTCTTCTTCTAGTCTGCGTCTTTGTCACCTCGCTCTAATGAACCAAGAATATGTTACCGTACCAACTCGCCCGACCGTCCATCCTTTCGCATTACTGAACCGAAACATGCCAAAAATCGTTGTTTTATCCGTGCCGAAACAGCGCAGCCAGTGGGGAGAGCCCAAAGCTAAGACCACACGTTTTTCGTTTGCCGCGCCTCGCGAGGAATGACGGTTTGCACCTACTAGAGACGCGTTCCAGCGTGCAGCCACTTGGCTCACACAGAGATGTTTTGAGAGATATTGTTTCCTACTCTGTTATAGACAGTGCTTCAAAAATGCTGAGATATTGATAAACGCAACCGTTTCATCTTTAATGTCGTTATAGATCAGTGCAAAAAGTAAAGAAAAAGCACATTCTCGCGCATCATAAATCCGCGTCACTGACAGTCGATTGTATATATACTACGCCGTAGTTGCGTAACCAGGTGCCTGGAAACGCGAGGCAGCCAGAGAGCCACGTTCGCGCCGTGCTTGGACGCGTGCGATCTGTGGGGGCGCCATCTGCGCATGCGTAGGCGCTCCGGCAAGTATACGTGTGGTTTGGCCTTGACGGTCTTAACGCCGATTCAAAGAGAGAGAGAGAGAGAGAGAGAGAAAGAGAGAATCTTTCCATTGAATAAATTATTTAACTCCAGGTTGTTACGTGCCAAAACCACGATCTGATTTTGAGGCGCCACACTTTTTGTGGACCACACCTCGGATTAACTTGGACATCCCGGGGTTATTGAACGTGCGTTTAATTGAACGCTGTAAAACTAAATGCGATGCGTAGACGGCAGACAATGCTTCGCTTTAATACCGACGTGACGTTTCTGCTGACATGGGCGCTCAAGCGGCAGCGTTGCGCACAACTTTGCTTTTATAGAAAGTCATTTAAGGTACCGTATCGACTCTTGGGGCTGGTCGTATAAAACCATGTTAAATCCCATTACGAAACATCAAAAACGAGCGATTAGAATTATGTCTCACTCTAAACGTTCTGATCACACGGCCTCTTTATTCAACCAGTTTGAGATACTACCATTTGATCTAATAAGCGAACAGAGCATATCGATGTGCCTTTATAGAGTCGTGAGATATAACCACCTTTTTAATGCTTCCGTATCTTATTCTTCTTCACGCGAAACCAGAAGTGCTGCCGCAGGACATTTTAATCTTGCACCATGTAATAATGTATATGGAGAACATCTTCTACAATTTACAGGTATCAAAATTTGGAATAAACTGCCAGAGGGAATAATTAACTTCTCAAATAGCCAAAGTGCTCTAAAACAACACTATTGAATCTAGTTAATATCACATTAAAACATCCAGAAGCCATAATCGATTTTCACTACACTGAGGCAATAATAAGCTTTTTTAGTTTATACGGTGGTCATTTGGAGATACACTGGTTTGTTTGTTGTGCTAATATTGTAATAATGAATGTTGCATTGTGGTATGCTCTTTAAGAACAACATACGCTCGAACTATGAACTACTTTTTGTACTATGCACAGCATAAAAACTTGAATCTCTTTTCTCATGTGGTATGCAATTCACATAACAGATATTATTTGTTATTTGATTCCACTAACTACTATTCTGTATAGCATTGTTATCTAATCCATTGTTTTCATGACGTACGTTACTTTGAACTTGGTTTGTTTTTTGCTTTTTTGGTAAATTCGCTGTATAGTCATTGCGTTACCTATTATCTTGCTGTTATGCTAGGTTTTGCCTGTAAAAATTAGGACCTTCAACTAGCCTTTGGCTACAGGTCCCACAAGCGTTTGTTTACCTGTGTTTTGTGATATGGAAATAAATTAAAATAAATACTCTTGCAACCTCAGCTGTTAACTGCACTTCCTGCGCAAACTTGTCAGGGTCCCATATCCAGGTTCATCACTTTGGTCGTATGTGTTGGTGCATTGAAACGATTGCTACAGGAAGATGCAAAATTTTGCTGGAACTGAATAGATCCTTTTTAGCTATTGGCGGATGCTTTGAACAATGCATGGTTAAGCTCTCAAAAGGGGGTCAATAATTAGCAAAGTCACAATTATTGCATAGCGCGCAGCCCCGTACAGCATGTGTACCTAGAGCCGTGTTCGCTATACTTTTAAACCATTCACAAGTGATCACGTCAGAGCCAGCCTTCCCGCTCAAATGAGGGACAAAAAAAAAAGAAGAAAGATGAAAAGGATGACTAACTTCAGTGCAGGATGTATACTCAGGTGATAGCACATTTAAAAGGCCAGGTAAAGTTTAATTGTAAGTTAGGTTGTGCTTGTGGACTGGGCGTCAGTAGTAGTACGATATAGGTCCGTTTTAATCTGAGTGAAAACTTGGTGCATCACAACGGAAAAAAAAATGGGGGGGGGGGGGGGGGGGAGCGACACCGTTTTAAATATCGAACAGCTCCCTGGAGCGCCGGGAATCTTTACAGCGTTTGTAGGAGGCTAGTTAATTGCTTATAAATAAGCGATGATTATGTTAAAGACTAGGCAAATATACTCAGCCTGAGAGTTTACGAAATGTTTTCCTGCACGAAAGAAATAGAAACTGATTCTGAAATCCGTTACGCCACATCCACTTAATCGGCGAAGCAAGCTGGGCACGAAAGTAAAAAAAAAAAAAAAAAAAGAAAGAAAGGAAGTTTTGACCACCGTTTATCGGCTAATGATCTGCCCTTCTTCCGTCAAGAGATGTGAATAGAGTTTTCAAGAAATATTATGCCTGTCTAAATTGATTTGATGTAGTTGAAGGTTTCAGAAAGTGGAAACACGGAAGCTTGGCACGCGAGGTCAGGAAGCACGGGCGCGCTCGTAATATCGGAAGCCATGGCATGACGCTGGGTTTTGGTCTCGGTTTCGAGGCCGAGAGTTTGCCACTAACTAGCTCTCTCTGTAGCAGTAGTTACATCCGAGAAAGCAAATACTGAGCGGTGGACAGGGAGGATCCGTCAGTGCTTTTTCATCGCTACCGATGGGAGCGCTTCCTGTTTACCCACCGCGATGGTGGGTAAACTTGCTACCACAACCACAAGGTCTGGGCTTATTTCCTCGCGGCCGCATTCGGATGGCCGCTGAAAGCAAGAATACCTGTGCATGCAGCATCCGGCGCACGTTAACAAAAATAGAAATCAGCTGGTTAAAATTAATCCGTATCCCTCCACTGCGGGGTCTCTCATGGCCCTGGGCTATTCTGGTACATTAAACCCCTCCAATTACTGAATCGCGTCCTGGTTATTTCCTGACTGACAGTGTAGGCTTCGTTTCTAACCTCTCTAAAGCCCTGCCAGTATAATTCCATGATTAGTGCTCCTTGAACCGTTACGCGTGATTTTGTTCCGGAACAAGCCAAGGAGATTAAAACAGAGGTCTCATCAAAGCAATTGGCGATCATTGCGAACACTCCAGAAATGCAACATTCTGTGCTAAATGTGCTCGGCAAGAAAGTGATCCAAAGTAGAAATTTCCCAGCAACTCAAATACCGGCCAGAAGGAACAGACACGAATAGAGACGAAATCATTTATCTGTTTGTTTGTGGCTCTTATTTTTGTCACGCTCCTTAGACACCGTGAATGTTTCAGAAGTCCCACGCCAGCTTCGTCCTGCGTGACAGCGGCACTTTTCAGTTAAGACGACAGGGGCGTTGGTGGGGAGGGACGAGCCGGAGGGTGCAGCGAACGACGAGACGAGAACGTCCGGGTAGAAGTGGCGCGTTCTCCTCGAGAAGTTTATCGCGGCGTGAACGGGCTCGGCCCCCACTGCCACAAAAAAAGGCAGCCCGCTGTCCACGCGCCGTGCCAGGCCCCGCGTTCGCGCGCCGCGCGGTCTGTTCCCATTGGCGGACGGGGGGACCGCGCGAGATCGATGTCCGCCACGGGGTTCGCGCTCAGCGCCGGCGCCACCGGCACTCCGAACTCTGCCTGCGCCCCGGCACGCCGCTTCAACCGAGAGCACGGCTCGTGATGCCCACTCGACGCGGCCCGGCCACGCGGTCCCGCTGAGCGCGCCTGGGGAAAGCTCCCGCCGAGGCCCATCTCCACTCGAAAAACTCCACCACCGGTAAGAACACGCACGTCGCCGGACAGCGCATCGAGTGCACGCCTTGTCACGGCAGTCGCGGCTGCCTACCTTTCAACGTGCGCTGATCCTCTCCGCGTGTCCCATGCCGGACAGTGCGGACGGACGGCGGGCGTTGAACAGGCTGGCCTTCCGCTTGCCCGCAGACAACTGTCGCTTGCCGTTTTTCGGACAACGCGTTCATTTCCTTACCTAAACCTAAACGCGCATTGTGCCTCAATGTCGTTGCACAGGTTGTCAAATTCGATTAGACGTGCCGCTTGTTGAGCATTAGTTACACTAGATACGCTGTCATCGCTGTCATCATTTCGGTTCCTGAATCACGTGCGTATAGCTTAAATAGGTGATCACATAATAATAAAAAAAGAAGAAGAAGAAAAAAAAAACGCAAGAAGATAACGGCGCCTTTTTATGCTTCTCCCAATTCAATCAGTTTTGCATTCAATTTCTTCTTGAAGCGCAGGTGTCAATTTGCGAGCACAGCCGCAACAGCTGTGAGCATGCAGTGAGAATAGTTAATCAATTCCAACCGCTTGCGGTGCCATTGTACATCTTGATCATCTGTTACCTTCATGCACACACCAAAGCACCGAACAGCTAATTCAGTCAATCGCTGCTACATCAAAGATTTAAAAAAAAAAAGAAGGAACTGGTGCGTATTTCGTAAACGGTCTTTTAATTTCCCGCGTTTCTTCCTTTCTTTTTTTTTTCCTTCGACATTGGCTCACACGATGCCGTGCCCCTGCTATCACCGGGATTGGCCAGTCCGCTGGACGAATGAGGTGTTAATAAACGAATAAAATCGGACCAAAATAACACGTTACAAATTATAGCCCCTTGATTCCTTTTCCTAATCTTCGCCGCTAACTTCGTACTTGTCAGCATTATTCTGGAAGAAACTTTCCGTCGTACGCTCCTCGAACGCTGTTGCCATCTCGATTGTACGCCATGTTGCCATCACCGTCAGATTCCTTCGCGTGCAGATATATTCGTCACCGATACGCCGTTACGAGGATGTACTACGCTGAACATATATGTTATCGATGCGCCGCGTCTGCATATTACAGTGGAGTTAACCGGCGATTGCTGACGGTTTCAAAAACGTCAGGCTTCTTCATTATGAAGGCCGGACTCGAATAATAGTTGCCTACTCCGAGATAACGTGCTGCCAATGCAGTCCTGTATATAATACTGCCGAGATGCACTTCATTTCGGTGGCGAATGCGTCCCGCGACCGGTCACAGCGCCGGACTCGCCGGACGTTTCCGAGGAAACGTGCTATGACAGCTGCTTTGCCGAAACGCTAGCGAACAACAGCTGGGGAGATGGAACGATCAACTGAGATTCACGAGGCTTGAGTGTCACGAGTCTCACGAGCCCTATTGCGTCGGCACGGAAGTCAATCTGGATCAGACTTGTACACGTTACACACGCACACACACACACAAAAAGTAACCGATTACAGTTACGTCATCCAAAATGTAATTTATTACAGTTACCAATTACTGTATCACGAAAATAACTGAGCAATTACTAAATCGTAATGGATTACGTTTACGTTACTTTTCTCCGAAGATTTATTTAACACTTCACAACTCCAGCAAATAAAACGAGCTGGTCAGGCTCTCTCAATGTGGTCATTGCAGCATACTCGCACGTTGTTTATCGTCACTAACAATTTCTTTTCATGATTTCTGACAGTCATCTTCCCTCGTTTTATAGTGGAGACATCAGCGGCGACACTAAAAACTTGATCGATGTGTGCGCTGGAGGGAAGGGCGGTGCTGTAACGTGTGAACGCCTTGCCAAGATTGTGGTCTCCTAATGTGCCGATGCTGGCGTCTCGGTCCTCTATGAAGCGCAGCGCTTCCTTGTTGCTGGGGCTCGCTGCAGGCGCTCCCAGTAGTGACAATGAAAAGCCGAAAAAATTGTCCGCGGGTGGTTTCCTGGCACCAGAGCCCGAAGTGGTCATCGCTATGGAGCCATGGCAACGCTAGTTTAAATTGTTAACCGACACCGGGCGGAACGTCAAGATGACGAAATAAATATTGAGCGCCCGGGTTTTGTTTGTCTGAACATCATACTCGCGGGGCTGCTGTGCGCCGCGTAGCCACGGGCGTCCTGCAGTAGTTGCTACCAAATTCAAGTGCTCGAAATTGCGTCGCCTGTTACAACTTGTTTCGTCATTAACGTGACTAGTTACGTGTAATTGGTTACTGAAAAAATTAATTGAATTACGGTAATCAATATTAAGTTCAAAAATGTAACCAATAAACTGCAAAACTACCGAAAGAGTTATTTGACTACAAGTAACTAAGTACATGTAATTTGTTACGTACAAGTCTGATTTGCATCTAATATGGAATATAGGCTCAATAACATCCGGATTCTTTTATATATTACTCGAGGCCGCTCTGATTGCCTGCAGCACATTTCCGGGAACACGATCAGTACAGAGAGTATCTCTAGATAGCTGTGCAACGTTTAACGCGCTATGTAAATTATTATATTTCACCGGTGGTTTGGAGAGCCTGTACACCAATGTCGCCCTGGCATACCGCGTCGGAGTGACCAGTCTAAACTGTGAGCGGCCAGTTAATACAGCAAAACTAGAGCAAGAATGCCACGCAAGAAGAATTAACATTAGTCTAATACACCTACAGGTGCGCATCGTTCTTAGTAAGATACTCTGTTTCTGTTTACTGATAATGGCGAAAGCTGCCGCAAATAGTGTTTGCCCATCCATGTGTAGATTACTCATGTAAAAACCCAGGAATATGGGTCGTTGGGGTTGCTTCGCATGTTCCGCAACATGAGTAACTAAAACATTTCTTTTTGCCTTTACGTCTTTTTAATACCTTCTGTTTGGAGGCTGCTCTGTTATTCATTTCATTATTTGTCGAGAAACTTGTTTCGCCTTGTTTGTTCGCAGCTGTAACTTATGTGTTGTTTTCACTGCATTGCGTAATTGGTTTGCGGTAAGGTGGATGCGAAATTTTGAAGAAAGTGATTCTCGTGTGAAATAACTTCTTTACCTTTTGGTGTTTTCTAGATATGTTTTCACCTTCCACAAATGCTACTTTGAATAAGAGCGCTGCAAATTTTATGTGCTTCGGGGCGTCTGATGTTCTCATAAGCACGTGCCCCCGTAAGGTGGCTTCAGTGCAGGGCAGCTTTACAAAAGAGCTTTTCTAACCTCAGAAACCTTGCAGAATTAAGCAAACATCACACGTAAGAAGACTGAGTCATAGTGATTACTTCAATTCAGTGATTTGGGCGGATGAAGACGCACTTCTCTGGTATTAATTTCTAAACATATTGCTATGCAGTCTCCAATGAAACAAAAAAGCGGCCGTCGAACGCATTAAAGTTATTGCACTAGAGCCAAACTTGGCATATAGTAAGGGGATGACCTACAACATGTCTAAGTGAAAAGACTTGGGCGTATAGCGAAGCGTTGCTATGCATTCAATGTTTGAAGTTTGCTTCTCATTTAGTGACGCGACCACGAAGCATCTGCTGCCGACATATGGCGCAAATGGTAGATGTCCCAAACTTCTGGGCATGTAGACGCTTGCAGCCTCCGTGTTCCTGTGCACCGGTACTCAAGTTCCCTGTATCTGATGCTTCTGCGTGAACATTGCCTTAATTGGGCAAAGTTTGAGCTTAACAATCAAACATGCGCAAAAATTTTGCTCAGAAGGTTTACAACGCAGCCTCTATACAACCGCGACGATTGAACAACGTCACACGGGATAGGAGCCCTTAAAGAGCTTGCCAACCATTGTGAGAGCTCTTTTTGTTCATAAGTTGCATGTTTCATTCAAAAGTGTTCTACATAACTCCGCGAAGAGGAGTAAGTTTCAGGCCACAGAAGTTTTGTCATCCACCTGTGTAGCAGAATGTACTAAAGGTACTCAATTGTTCCGCTGTGCTAGAAAGGGAAACTTCGCAGTTGAGGAAAACTTATCCTGATCCCGGGATCGAACCACCAGCACCTTTCCGAGTTTCTAACCAGGATGCTGGCAGATGCATGGCCAGCCCGACGCCAAATGAATTCACAGCACCAAACGTTGGAAAAGCTGGAAATCTTGAACAAAGGAAATATTGCGAGAAGTTGTCCGGCACGCAATACGTGGTTCTGTTCTTTTCTCCTGTCATTTTGTGTCCGTTTGTCTGCGTTGCCTTATTAGAAATGAATTTGTACTTCTTGCCTACTTCCGAAACTTCATCGTCCCCACAGCAGAAGCGAAGGGTCTCGGAACTGTTTTCGTCAAAGAATCAACGATTTCGTCGAAAAAATGCATAGCATGCCTTGAAAATGGAACATCCTGTGTGTAGTCCTTTTTTTTTAATTTTTTTTTATCCTTCTCTCTCTCACCTATCGCCTTCCCTTGGCCCTCCCCCAGTACAGGGTAGCCAACCGGAGATAATCTCTGGTTAACCTCCCTGTCTTTCTTTTGCCTTTCTCTTTGTCTCTCTCTGGTTAGGTACAAATTATTAGGTGCAAAAAAAGTTATTGCAACATCAGTGGAATGCGTTTGACTGTGCTATATAATGTTGACACCTGCTCGACACTCGTACAACAGAGCCCACGTAACTCCTGAAGCATCCTTGACACAAGCTGAGAAAAGCTTATGAATAAACACCTATGAAACGACTGGCATGGGAGCATCAAACTTCGCGTTATCTCAGAAAGCAAATCACACCGCGATAATAATAATTATTATTATAATAAAAACAGTGGCATACCACTGAAACGTAGATGCCTCTTTTCCAAAAGCCCACTTCCTATACACTATAGAACTATACGTAGGCACATGACTTGAAGAATAAATAAATGTGCGAAAGTCTAGAGAACAAAGCAAAGCGATAATGCGGCAGCAGCAGTTATAATCGCGTGCAGTTGGCGCCGCCCGGATGGGTCTGTTTACACAAAGAGTTTCAATCAAGCCATGCGTGCAGCACAACAAGCCCGCTCCCATTTCCTTTTCTTGCCGCCGGGGGCATTTGCAGCAGTTTCCATAAGATCGAAATGTTTTGGTTCTGGCGGAATAGGCAAGAGCGCCGCCTCCCCGGAGGTTGGGGCTTTTGGAGGCGCCTCGGCTTATGTCGGGTGACTGACAAAAGCAAAAAAGTAGGGAAAAAAAATCAATAACGACAACACGTGCGCCCAACCTTCAACATAACCAGGCGGTGAACACGCTCGTAAGAATAACAAGACTCCGGTACAATCAAACCCGGTGCGGAAAAAAAATACAACTTTTAGACCTGTAGACCGGAGAAGGGGGGGGGGGGGGGGAGGGGGGGAGCACAGAATTGTGACTGACAAGCCGTGCGTATCAAGCTTCGGCCGAGTCCGCTTCCGCGTTTGCGACGTGATACTGCTGTGTTCATGCAAGGCGCTGAACTTACGAAGCGTTGAAGCGCTGCAGACGGCGGCACACCCGGAAGCGCCGACAAAGTAAAAAAAAGAAAAAAGAAACATTCGCGCGCATTTAGTCGATGGCAGATTAAAACCAAGTCAGAGGTTCCACACCATGAAGAGCGCGATTCGGCGGAACGCAAAATGAAATCGTTTCCGTGCGGATGTTGGAGCAGAATTGGCAAGGCATACTGAGCCTCGAGCAACGCATTTCCGTGCACGTTTATGCACAAGAAGTTTTTTTTTTTTTCTCCTATATGGCGAAACGTGAAATCGAAGAAACTTGCCGCACTCGAACGGGAAATGGGGCAAGGCAAACCGTATGTGCAAGAAAATAGGAAACCGCTAACGTTTATCTATTGCTTACTTTTGGTCAACGCTATACGCGCAACCAATGGCGATTTGCTTTTCTGTTTTCTCTATTTTCTTTTTTTTCCCTATACACCTCTCAAAAGAAGGTCGCGCATGTTGCGTGGTCCGAATCTCGAACGAAAAATGCAATTTCCCTTAGAAACGTGATGCCCCGGCCAAAATTCGTAAGAATTCTTATCGATGTTAGCGACTTTCATTTTTTCTAAGCTTGCGGCGGGAAACAGCCGCGAACTGCTGGCACTCAGACTTTTGATCGCGAGTTCCGTACGTAGCTTGGAGACAACGTAAGAAGAGCCGTAGAAGATTTCCAAGCACGTTCTCTGCGTGCCACGTGATCGTAGCAACAGCATCGTATTGAAGCCTAAAGCAGCCCCCCCCCCCCCCCCCACACTTTTTTTTTTTTTTTACAAACGCGTGTACCTCTCAGAAATGTTGCGGTCCTGTTATAAAGAAGTCGCGTTCTTTCTTTTTTGTTGTTCCTTGCCCCCGGAGGCTTCAACGCGGCTACTGGTTCAATCATTATTTGCTGGAATCCTCGCGCGCAAGAGTTGCCAGCTACTCTTCTTTATTCGACTAATACGCACTGAAAGTAAAGTAAACTTATGAAGTTTGGGTTGATTGCATTGTCAATTTCCTCACACATTCCTTCTCGCTTCGCTCATACAAATTAATTGGTTTTGCGAAATGCAATACCGAAGCTCTAGTTTTATACATTGCTTCGTTTATTCATATTAACTGGTTTTAAGAGATACAATACCAAAGGTTTGCTTTTATGTACTGGAATCAGCAATTAACATCAATACTCCACAACACCCCAAAAGAAACAAGAAAATGCGCGCGCGCGTGTATGAGTGTGTGTAGGGGGGGGGGGGGGGGGGGGGCTCAATACATTGCTGTTCCAAAACTGTTAAAGGAATGCTTTCTGGGATTAATGGAATGGAACTTAGTTCGCTAGTAGTCAGCAGACAAATATCTTCGAACTGGAGCTAGTCTCGGTATGCCTATTACATGGACATACCTTAAGCACTTACCGTCTTCATGTCCGCTATCAAAATGAGAGTCCTGAGATAATAAGATAGTTCAACTAAGTTCGTTAATTGAATGGCTCACCCGTGATTATCGCACAGTTTGTGATGTCCCCCGGCGCGAATGTTGCTGGAGAAGTAGCACTCTTATCTTCACCGTACTTGATTATTCATGTCATCTTTGCTGAAACACCGGGCATACCGCACCTTTTAGTACATTTTTCAACTGCCGGAGGGAAATAGTGCAGAAGTTATCTCAGCTGGATTACTTTATTAACTTGACACACTCGCAAGAGACGTCGTAATGCTCAATAACGTAATTGACAGGGTTTCCCTAATTTGGTATGCTGCAATTGCAGAACTGAACGTGGTCAGAGCTAAATGAATGTTCAATTAGAGAAAATTCGACGCTCCATTCCCAGATTCTGCCACAAAATGCATTGCTGTTCCACTTTGTTTCTTCGAGTTGTGCGGGAGGGAGAAATTTATTAGAAATAATTACTGGGGCGCCAATAAATTTCGCAGCAAACTTTAATGGCAGACTTGCAATAGCTAGTGCTGGTCTCAGGGTGTCTGCTGAACGGATCTGCCAGTAATAATGACCAACTTCAGATCAGCAATATTGAGATGTAACCGAAAGTAAGTAAACGTAAGTTACAGGTGAAATAAGTCAGTCAGTGAGACTTTGTTAATCGCCTAATTGGCGATTGCCTTTTGCTTCGAAAGCTATGTGAGTAGTCGTCGCGTCTCTTGAAGTAATGCACGTGAAGAGATGGAAGTGGCCCTCTGCCAAAACGCTAGTTCTTAAAGAAATATGCTCCGAAAAACAAATTGTGCGTGGGAGGGGGATGTGAGGGGCGGAATGTTCCCGGCTGCGGAGGACGCGCTTCGACGAGAATGCGAACACGCTCGTGTACTTAGGTGCATTCAAAGAACCCCATGGACGTGAAAATTAATTCGAAGGCCCCCACTACGGTGCGCCTCATAATCATACCGTGGTTTTGGCACGTAAAACACGAGCATATTTTTTTTAATTAAAACTTTTGACGTTCACTATTTTCCCTCGTATTGTCACTGTTATCGGTTTGTCCCTCCGCCTACTGCATCTGAGACTTGAATGTGGTCGCTCGTTCCATATAGCCACAGAGTTTTGGCCTGTATTCACACAAAATTACTTACGCTGGATTTGTTCGTAAGAGTGAATGGGAGCCAATCCTGATGCTGGATATATTATTAGCGAAGGAGGCCGGTGAATGGCAAAAGGTGCTTACGAAAAAAAAGCTTTGTCAATGCGGCCCCTCGTCTGTAAACAGATTGCGCGCGCCACGTGAACGCGGTTGCGTGTAATACATTCTCCGAACGAACGATTAGTACGAATGATTATTCTCGAATGTACTGTGCTACACGTGCACCAACTAGAGCACGTGCTCGACCCGTGAGTTAAGATTTCGACGACCGATGACTGTTCTCGCCCGTTATCGTTCTGCTTTGAGTGTAACTGATTTTTTTTTACGGGGGGGCTACTAGTTCGCACCAGGAAGAGTTAGATTCATGATTCACAGTTTTTGGGACTGTCTGGTTCTTCAAGGTGACAGTATAGATTTAAAAGATGGTGGTTGCCTTTACATTGTAGTTCCTCTTGTGCGCTGCGTGACGTGCGACTTTTAAAGAGTGGCCGTATATGTCATGTGCATCCTTGCAATTTTTTAACAATAGCAAGCGAGCGTCGACGGTAAGGCGTGTCCGCGGCCTTGTAGTGGCCAGGGACGGCGGGATTGGCAACTTTACGTGCGGTCGTGCAAGGCGAACTCTAGTTCGAATGTGTACTGCTGCACTGTTCGCTTCAGGAGTGCCCCTCACCGCTGCAAGGCCACTGATACGTCGTGTGGTCGGCGCTCGCACGTTATTGTTAAAAAATTGCAAGGGTGTACATGGAAGGTGCTGTGGCATCAAAGATTTTGTTCCACAAAGACGGGAGGAAGGGGCAACGCAATCACTTTTGCTGGATTCAGGAAGGTTGGCACGATGGACTGGTATTGACGGGGGGGGGGGGGGGGGACGAAGCCGCGTATGATGGCAAAACAGGGGTCCCATAAAGATAACGGCGCTGCTTAGTACCGCAGAGTGGCCGGCACGAACCGCAGGGTGGCCGGCACATTTTTGCGACGGCTATGTTTGAGAGAAAGAAATAGCAAACGCAAATCAATAAACAACTGCCTTCGGTTTTCCACCCAGTCCCGTGTTTGTTGATTTGCCCTCAGTATGCCTTTTCCATATCATGGAGGGCTCGAATGCTGCTGATCGCGCTGTTTTCACACATTTATAATATATTCACGGCGGCTGGTTGTGACTTATAAGCAGGTTGCATGCAGACATGATTACGGTCACATCGAAAAATTATTAGCACGAGAAAAATAAAACTACGATTATGTGCTATGCCTTCTATTTACACATAGCTTTCTTTTAGTTCGGAACCATGTTTCACCTAAGCACTGCTTATGCGTTGAAGGCAGCCTCTTATACTCGAAGCGCTGGTCCCAGAAGCACTAAACGCATTTCAGGCTTTTGTTGTGGGACGACAACGTAACATTAAAAAAAAAAAAAGGAGTTCGTCGCTCATAGGGAACGGCGAACGGCCGCTCCCTCGGGCCAGGCCACAGAAATTGGCGCTGAAATTAAGCTTATTTTCTTTTTTCTCTCTTTCTAACTTGTTACAGCATGGCAGCTTGAAAATTCGGTCTTAGGAAAACCGGACATCACAACAAGGCTGACATGGCGGGCGCTTACGAACTTACGAAACGACAGCGCACTATGTGCAGCTGAGGTAAACAAATTTGGGAACAAAATATTGAGGGCGGCAGTGTCGAGACATCAGCGCTGAGGGCCATTGGAGGCCTTAGGAATCATCCGGTTGCTCGATCCGCTCAGCGTTTCTTGGTGTAGCTAGGGTGACTCTTTACGCTCCCCTACAGAAACGTTAGCAGTGTAGCCAGGATGCCGATAACAGAGGTTACTTGCGTAGTGAGCGGCGATGACATGGTGTGGACTTGGGCTGCGCGGCTAAAGAAAGAACAACCAGCGCATCAGGCGACGCTAAAGCAGAGGCTTCATTTCTTCAGTCCAGTCTGAGCATTTCTTCTTGCGCCAGCGGTGATTTGGTTCTAAAACAAACAGGAGCAGCAAGAACATGGACGGCGAACTGACCGCCGTTTTTCTGCGCAGAATCGAGACGGTAACATTATCTATCTGGAAAAAAATTTCCTTTTTTCTTTCTCGCGCGCCTTTCGTTTTTCTCTCATGAGACACTTTCGAATAAAGTGGCACTGCAACATGAAAGACGAACCGGAATCTCTTAAACCCTTTTCGTCTTCCCTTTATTGAAACGCAGATAACAAATTCGTTTAGCTAAAAAATAAAAAAAAACGCAAGGCACAGGAAAAGCCGATGCCGTGCCGACAAAGACGTAAATGATGGGGCACCTCACTACAGGTGCCAGGGACAAAACGCGCATTGGATGAAGCACGGGTAAGCATGGTTGGGGGCACCAGAGTCGAGTCGCACGCTCCAGGGAGGCTGCGGTCGACGACTCGGCACGCACCCGGTAGCGTTACGTCAGGAGACGACGGGGAAACAAACAACGGCACGCGCGGAAAGCTGCTGGTGGGGATGTGGGGCAGGGAGGAGGGGGTGGAATGGCGGTCGGCGGCCAAGCGCTGGAGCGAGGGCGAAAACGCCGATTCCATCTGGCCGGCCGTGTACGAACAGCGAGCCGGACGGAGATTCCCGCCCACAGACTATGACCGCTAGTCCTGGGAGGCAGCAATGCGCCAGGATCTACCCTCCGCTTGCCTGCTCCAGACTGATAAGCAATAAATCAGGAAGACGATGATTTATCGCGGCGCAAAATGAAGGACCCCCTCCCGCAGCCGCGCGGGGAAGTCCCGGGAGCAGTTCGGCGCGAGAGGCCAGTCAGCCGGCAATCGCGAAAAGGATCGGCCGTCATGAGCCGCCAGCCCGGGCTGCTGCTTCTGCCGTCCGCGGCCCGCGCAGACGGGGGGCGAGGGAGACGGTGCGTGGCGACCCGGACCCACGGTTCTAATTGCAGGCGCCGCACAAAGCGACTCATTTGCGACTCGAACCACGTAATTAGTTGGCTGAAAACACGCCTCTCGAGGACGACGCGACACTCTCTTTTTGAGCGCGCTATGATGCGCCGGCGGCGGTCTTTTTCCCCGTCAGGCCTCATTTTGCTCCAAGGGGCACGTTGGCCACAGAGCGGCACGCGGCTTCTCGTGAGCGCGCCAGATGAAGGGTGGGGCACAAAACAAATCTATATGAAAACTATATGCGGTACGCAGTGTTTGCGTAATATAGAAGCCAATTATGCAATCTGTACAGCAAACTACAAGTGAACCTCGATTTTACGAAGATGAGTGAAACGAGAACAAGGTGAAAGCGGGAGCCAACGTTTCGACAAGTCCCCTTGTCGAAACGTTGGCTCCCGCTTTCACGTTGTTCTCGTTTTGCTGATCGTCTTGAATTTCCATATCCCACCTGCCCCCTGTTTTCCCTCGATTTTACGAAGTCAGAATTCCTGAAATGTTTTTTGGTGGGTATAATGTATTTACCACTTCAATCTTATGAAGGAAAATTGTCGATCGCTCCCGATTTCACGACACTGCCCCGAAGGAAAGAGGTGAAAAAAAGATATACCACAGGCAGACGAGCAGAGAAACGAAGGTCTACGTTTTTATGGCAATTGAGGTGGTGGACGCCGCCAGGAGTGAAACAAAGCAACCCATAATTTTCATGATTGCTTCAGGCATGCCGGTTCCGGAATGGTCCATGAGGCAGCGAGGTACCATGAGCCAATGGCTCGTGGAACGTAACCCTGCGAAATGCAAATACGTGTCATTTCACCGCAAACGCAACCCCCTTTTATTCCCTTACTTAATCTCTGGCATCGCAGTAGAATTAACCAGTTCTTACAAATACATGGGCGTAACCTTGTTCAAAGGCCTAACCTGAAATGCGCATGTCACAAACATCCTATCATCAGCTAACAGAACTCTCGGTTTTTTAAAACGGAACTTGTGTCACGCACCACCAAATGTAAAACTTCTTGCGTACAAGTCCCTGGTACGAACAAAACTAGAATATGCATCCCCCTTCTGGAGCCCTATCCAAATATATTTAATAACTTCACTAGAATCACTACGGAATCAAGCCACAAGATTCATTCATTCATGTTATTCATACAATGCTAGCATATCATCTTTAGAAGCGAAATCCGGTCTAACAACTCTTGCTTGTCGTCGTCTAATCGCCAGTATGTGCTTGCACCATAAGTTTTTTTGCAGCTCACTTCGGTATTCCTCCCTACATCAGCCCTCCGGTACGCATTTCACTCGGCATCGGTCATCCCCTGCAAACTACTCGTCCACGTGCTCATACTACGTTTGCTGCATCATTCTTTCCTCGCTCAGCCATAGACTGGAATTGGCTTCCACACGGCGTCATTGCAACCACCTGGCCATCTACGTTTTCTGATTGTATAACTGCCATAATTAACCAACAATTCTTTTTTTTTTTGTACATGCGATTACTTAAACCTGTACCCACCCATTAAGTAATACCCCCAAATTGGGGGCCTTTAGGGTAATAAAGTTATGTGATGTGATGGTACCACGACGATACCAGCCCTGAGCAGCAGGTCGAACAATCGGCTTCCATTTCCCGGGAACAGCTCAGCCGGCTTGACGCTATGCCCCCAGACTTAAGGAAGACGTGGACTTCGCGGTCTAGGTAAGCGCTAAGGCAAGTGCAGACACGGACGCAACCGGAAAGTTTGGTAACGAGGACCTTGTGAAGCTTGTTGCCGACGCAAAACAAGTGTCACATGACGGAATTGACGCAAACGTAGACTGTGGGCCGACAGCTAGCGAGGTCATGAACGCCGTTGACCTCCTCGGGCGGTTTGCTGGATCTCAAGAAGGGGGGGGGGGGGGGGGGGACACAGGCGCTCTCGCGAGCTATACAAGAGCTGCGTAGGCAAGCAAGAATAACAAACTTTTTCGCTAGAAATACAGTGGTCGTTTAGCCTCGGCGTTCTCATATGTTTCAATTTTACGAAATTGCTTATCTTACGTAAGTTTGACCATTCCCCGTCGACTTCGTAAAATCGGGGTTCAGCTGTATACATGCAAAGAAAGCATCGCTTTCACAAGTATGAGAAAGTAAATAGTAATTCATTCTTTATTCGTCAATTCTGTCACTACACATTGCTTTTGGCCTTCACTATTTGTATGCATTGTGCATTGCAGTTTTGCCTTTTCTGGTGGCACACACTGCATTTGCATTTCTCGTGTTATGTATTCTGTGCGATTGCCATGCGTGGTGTACAAGTTCAAGAAATTCAGCGACATAGGCAACGACATTCCATTTAGCACGACAGTGTTCGTACGTAAGTGCCGTTAGCATTAAAAAAAGGCATCGGGCCGATAGTACCGTGGCCTTTTCGTAACTTGAAGCACAAGTTAATTGTTCACCATGGTTTTCAATTCTTTTATTAAATGCCACTAAGTTAGAGCAAATTGGTGATGAGAGGAGCTCTTCGAAGAAAATCTCAGTCCTTTTTCAATGCCTGAACATAAGCACACTGTCCTCAGAGCGGTTATTTTGACCATGCTCGCGTGGCTGTCGATTCCGCATAGTGTTGAAAGGAGTGTCGCGACGTCGGCCTCTCACTTAGCCGTTAAGCTCGCCACGCGAGCAGGGCTCATTTTGAACGGCTCGTATATTACGCTTCTTTGATGATGTATGTGGTTATTTGTCCTTCCTGTCCCTGCGAGCTCTTATCTTTTGTTTTCTTTCCGCCTTCTTTGTATTTCTTTTGTATCTGCTGGACGTTCTGACCGAGCCGCTTCCTCTTGCTAGCTGCTCAGCTGGAGCAATCGAATAGGCGGGACCCAAGGGTCCGCCGCGCGGAAACCCGGGCACCACGCACGCACGCGCGCGCGCGCGCGTGGCATACCAGCAACGGGGTGCGCCTAACAAGGCAGGTGCTTCGCGAAGCTTCCCAAAGCGGCCGCTCATCAGGCGGCGCCGGGGATTTGCGCCTAATCTCCGTTGCGCGCAGTTCAGTGCTCGCGGTCCGCAAAAGAGATCGGCCATCCGCGACCTTCCCGATTGGGCGCTCTCGGTTCCGGCCGCCACCATCGGCGCCTGGTCTGCGAGAGCCCCGAGGCTCAGATTCCGGGGCATGGGGAGAAGTGGCGCACAACTGCAGCAGCGGATAGGTGCGCGCGCTTTGGCGGCACACCTGCGCTTCCTACGCGTGGGCACCGACTTGTTCGCAGCTCCGACGAGGGGTGAGTGAAAGGGGTGCACGGTTAGTTCCAGGTTCCGCCAAACGCGGGGCAATGTTTGGCTGCTAAGTTCAATGTATAAGCAGCGCACGAAGATTCCCCGAAGCAGCTTACAATTTACGCAACGTTGAAAGGTTCGTCATTCTCTCGCTCTTTTTCTTTTTGTTCGATGGAAAATGTGGCATCCTCCTACGTTACTCCTGGAACTTGGACGAAAACGAAACGCGAGGTACACCTTGAGCAGTAAGCCACGCCTCATCCCAAGCATGTGCAAGCAGACATAATTAGTTTTATGACAAGCAAAAAGAAGATTTCGCACGCGTACACGTCCAAATGACTCGTGCTGTGTTTTGGCTTAAAGAGACTACCCCCTTAATGACTTAGTCAATGCTGGTTTCCTTACCCTGCTTTTCCCAATATTACGAGTCAATACAGCTGCGCATCACTCACCAACTCGTGCGGTGTGCAAGACAAAAGGACCTCGTGTCCCTCTCTTGACACAATTCAAAACTCCCGTTCGAGTGCGGCTCGGGCTTGCAGCCGACATACGGGGGCCTGCGCACTCAGCGCCGATTCGAAACACCAGGCCGGACCGCCATAAAATTCGCATCAGATTTTCCGTCCCGTGGGCCGATTGCGCCGCTGCAGGGACAGCTGTTGCTGTCTCTGTCGCTTTCCAACGTCATTAGCTGCCGCTGCAGCGCGGGCGCGCCTCGCTGACCATGCCCTCCCGATCGAGCTCACTCTCTCGCTCGGCCTCAGAAGTACAAAACGTCCTTTCTTTCATCTTTTGCAAGCTCAATGCTCGCTCAGGCGGCCGCCTTTCCCCCGTGGCTCGCGGGACAGCGGAACTCGGTCACGCTCGGGAAGCGCGCCGCTCCGAGTGGCGTTTCGAGGCTCATCGCGAGAGTGTACGCTTCTTCGCGTTCGAAATCTTTCGTCGCGAGGCATTCGATGCCCGACTTCGCCCCCAGCACTTCTAGTCGTCGGAAGGGGGGGGGGCTCACGCTGCGCTGAAGAAAAGAAAACAGCTGGCACAACGTGAGCCAACTGTTCCGCAACGCAAGAGATGGTCTCCTTCGTTCCGCTACAGGCGATAAAACGATGCCACTATAACGTCAGGCGCTACAAGTTTGACGCTGACTATTCAGCCACATCAACTACTTGATACGGCTAGTTATGCGTCTACCGCTCTTCTCGTGACTGTAATGGGGGTCATGAGCTTCGACCGTAAGGTTGCAATCCCATTAACCACATACTATCCGCTAAGACAGCGGAAAGGCTTTCACCCACTTTTTCGCGTAGAAGAAGAGGAATAGCCAACAACAAAAACAAACCAGCAAACAAACGCATTTCCCTCACGGCCTCACGGCTTAGCCCATATATTCGTTGTACGCTGTATCTTTTTTCCCTGCCCTCTTCTTTTTCTCTTCTTTTTTTTTTTATGTGTATGGAGCACCGGGGCGAGGGTAAAATAATTGAGCCGGAACCTCGACTTTTTTTTTTTTTTTTTTGCAAACAAAGCCCATAATTTCCGCATGCGTCATTGCGATGAAGTAATTTGCCTAAATGGAAACGAGCGATCGGTTGTTCAGTGAAATGAGTCGGTGCTTCAAGTAAAATGCGTTAGCCACCAAGCTTCCTCGCCGCATGATCCGCTTGGTCAATAAGAAAATCCTTCCCGTACGGCAGCAATAACAAAGTCCGGCTCCGTTGATTGATGAAAACGGTGTTGGGCTTGGCAACCTTAGACCGTGCTTCGCCTACGGGGCCGTGAATTAAGGGAAGAGAGAGTGTTGGCAAGGCGAGCCTTCGGTGGGCGGTGATGAAGCGCCCAATCGAGGCATCCGCTGCACCCCGTCTAGCTTTGCCGTCTTGTATGAGAAAAAAGGCGGAAAGAGGATTACGCAGAACTGAGCAACAATATTCATTACAACTCACGCAGTCCAGCAGGAAAGGTGAATCGCGCTGACAACAGACAGACAACAAGAAAGCTTTGAAAGAGACAAAGAATAGCAGTTGGGCACACGCCTCCAAGCATGCAAACATACAGACGCACGAACTTTCCAGAAATGAAGGGTAAAACAAAGGACATTTCGTTTTTGATCACCGTCGGGCATTTTGCAAACACCGGGGGCAGCAATAATGAAAGAGCTTAAAAGTCCGTAGAGTGAGAGTGGGGAGGCCGCAAAAGCGTAACGCAAAACCAAAGTGAGCTTGTCCCTCAGGGAATGGCTGTGAACTCGGCAGAGAGCAAACGTGTAGGGAAGGGAACAGGGGTGCAAAAACAACGTGGGGTAGTGGTTGAGGAAAAGCAAGAGCAAATAGTTTGTTTCCACTTCCTCTTTCAAAGTTTAAATCCAGCCCCATTCTCTAATTGAACAAAAACCACGCCGCTGCAGCCCACGTGCGCCGAATGGAGAGAGCTCAGACGGGAAAAGAACCGTTTTTGCCGCGCTGAAAACAAACCGAATGGCGGGAGGCGAGAAAGTAAAGAACCAACGAGAGCAGCTTCCGGGCCGGTGCCACAGGGCGAACGATCGAAACCCCACACGCAGAAGACAAAAAAAAAAAAAAAAAAAAAAAACTCGTTGCGGCGGCAACGCTCTGCCGCTCCGGGGTCGACGTGTGTGCGAGGGCTCCGCGGGCACGAACGCACAGCCGCCACACCTCTCTCAGGGACGAAAGCTCAAAGCTCATTTAACCCGAACTGACATGCTCACTGGGCAGCCTGCGCGCTTCCCGGCACTGTCACAACCGACGTGGGCGCACTGCGCGTAGTGTAGCAGAGCATCTGGACGAACACGGGGTACTGCGCGCCGCGGCAGGGCACACCGAGCGTCCGCTGCCACGCTCTTTTCTTTTTTTGGCTCAGGGTCCGACCTAGCTCGCAGTAGTCTTTCCGTTTTACTTCAGTACTTCGGCACCGTGTCCTCCAAGCAGTTATTCGATTTTTTCCCCCCTCCCGACCTTTTTCGGGTGGTAGCTTGAACAGGCGCCAGTGGAGCTCGTAGCCCGAAGCCTTGAGGGGCGCAAGCAGTGCGTCCACATTAAGCATATTAAGACGACTCTCACTGCTTCACTCTCAAGTGTCCGGAAAAAAAGCGCACTCTACGTGCGGGCACTCTGCTCAACTGAGAGTTTGTAGCCATTACATCGCTTCTCGCGCTCTCGCTCGGCCTCTGCCAGCTTGAGGCGCTCGGGGACCTAGGGTGCAAGAGAGGGGGTGCGCGAGGAGCGAATGGCCGCACCTCGACGTTGCTGGAACTGCCGAACAGCTTTGTTCAAACAGGGAAGCCGGGAACAAGCGTGCCGCGATGAAGCAGCCACGGCTTGACGGGCCAGCCGAGCGTGGTTGGACGGCCGGAACACTCGCTGGGGAGGCTTTTCTGCCGAGCTCCGACGAGCACGCTCGTGCGCCCGCGGCCTCACCAAGTGAAGCGGCACTACTTTTCTGCAGGGCTCACACTTTGCTGCCCACTGCAGAGTGAAATTCTCAAGGGGACCGGGCGCCGCCAGAGAAAGCAATTAGCACCAGTGTTGAAGCACGCGCTTAAATGGCGCTCACGCTGCCTGTCGGCGACGAACGCCGGGTGGATGGGAACACGCGCGCAGATGCATAAGCGTGGGTAGACGCAGGTTTTTGCGGTGCGAGCAGAAGCGCTGCGGGAACACGACACAGGCGCAAAGCAATTTCAGCTGATAAATCGTTCTGTATATACGGGCACGGCCGGCGTGATTAGCAAAGTGTGTAGGCACTGACGCGTCTATGGGAGATGCCTGCAGTATATATACCTTGGTTTATGGTTGAAGGTTTTGTCCAACCCTCCGATTAATTCGGCACGTAGTTTTCCAGGAATCCCTTGAAGCAATTCACGTGGTCTGTTAAGCACAGCACGAACAGGTGACCAGTGCTAAACAACTACAGCGTGAAAGTGGTTCCTTTTGTATGCAGAAGTACCGGTATACCGCATGTGGCATATTACCTGTTTTCTTCGGTGCTTACTTGCCATATTGCTGACACTCGCAAGGGTTGAAAGAAGAATTTCATTCTTGGCTTGAATGCTTATATAAGACAATGAGTATGTTTAAACGAGATCTAGTAAAGCTTGGTCAATGTTGTAGGGTCTTGCCCGACTCATATACAGAGTTTCTCCGAGCGCCGTTCGCAGGTGGCATATAGAAAGCAAAGCAAAGCAGAAGGAATCCTGCGTCAGTAGTTGAATTAGTCCTTGAACCCAGGACCTGTTGTTCCTGAGACCGGTACGCTACCAACCAGTATATGAACTTGCTTCTTTTATTTCTTTAACGGAATAATTGTGGAGAGTAAATGGTGTGTACAAGAAAGACCATCACAAAAACGAGCTGGTGGGAGTTTTCCGCAATTACAATGAAAAAAAAGAAAGCAGTGACACGAATAAAGGTAAGCCAAAGAGTGCCAAAGCTCATCCTGCAGCAACGTTCTTCTTTTTTTAATTTTTGTAAATGCATACTTAAGAAAAAGGTGAAAAGTGTAAACACTAAGGTAAACACCACTCCAGTCGGCAGTCAACTAGATGAAAGTAGCCCATCAGGCCGAGGGTGCATATGATTATAGTGAATTAAATAGAGCATTGAGGAAACGATTATTTGGTCTGGAACGCTCGCACAATAGACATTTTAATGCTATTAGCCCTCTTTGGGAACTTACCCCAGTTTGCGGTATGTCCCTCATTATGTCCGCGATCAACCCATTTCCCGCCAACTTGGGTGGCTTTGCTAGACTGCTTTGCTACGCCCTGGGCTACTTTGCGAGGGGAACCGGGTTCAAAACCAACCGTCGGACCAACTTGGGTCATTGGGTATGTGTCAGCGGGTATGTTCCGTCTTTCATAACAATCGTTATATATAACAGATCATTAACAATTACGCACGAAATATAACGCAGTTGATATTTACATTCAAGTCACCAAGTATCTCTAAAAGATGGATGCACAGCCAGTTTTTAAAATTTAAATTTAGTTTTTTTTATTATTTTAGTAGCTTTGTATTACCACGAAGTAAGAATGTGTCGGACGGCACATTATATCAGGGAGGGTAAGGGTGCCAGATAGCCTTAAAAACGAGATTCACATTGCTCTTAAGTTATCGCCATCATATGTTGGGCCAAATAAAGAACTTCGAGAGTTTTTGTTACAATTATGCCTCACCAAGTCTCCACTGGTGTAAGTGCCCATATACCATACAAGTGACCGCTCAGTTCCAGGTTGCGTCCTTCTATGTTCATTGCCCGTCTTTGTCACGTTCATAATTGCCCCTGATTTATCGTAACACTCACTGCAAGCATCAAGTATTTCGTCTTATCCATGGCAAACGTTTTTTTTTTTTTTTTCTGCGCATCGTTTATAGCCCGACTCTTATCTACAGCGGAGAGAGGAGCTATCGTGTTGTATAGCAGCTCGCACATTCGTTGACTCATGCATGTCCTACTTATTGCGCAGTTGCACAAGGTCTGAGAGCGAGAACGGTACATAAAACGTCACATTGGGCGTATACGTATAAAGAGCGGGCGTCGCATTTATATTTCAGGGAAACCTGCGCACCACTGGTCAGTGTAGACAGATGATTTCAATATTTCCCCGCGAGCACGTATACATTAAGGCCGACTTGGAAGCACACACATTGCAGCACTTTTCTTTTTTTCACGAAGGTTAATACATCGCGAGAGCGCGATGGAGACGTAGATCTCGAAGCAGAATTCTGCAGTTTGAGAAATTAATGGAGAGCAAAGAGATCGTTGAGTGTTTCACCGGTTGTGGACGGGCAGTGAGATTAATGGTGGTTCCGTGTTGAGCGCCCCATTGGTTCGCGTTTTGAAAGCTTTCCTGCGCGAAACTGCATGCTTACCAACTGAGCACAATTTACCCAGACGTCGCGGACATAGGCTGCAGAGAGAACACATTCTGCGTGCGCAAATACGAAGTGCTCCTTCTGACTTTCGGAGCGGATGCGGAGAACGATATTTACCCTTTCATCAGACGCAGACGCATGCTTAACGTTCGCAAACGTACGCGACCTCACTCTGGCCATCGTTGGCAACATTTCACCCACTCGTTTGAGAGCTGATCTAGAATCGCAGTCGGATTGCCACTAGCTCGCAAGTTCGTTTGAAATCCTGCAGAAAAGACGCAATACTTTTTTAGTGCAATAGCACTACTAGCCTACCAACCTGGATTTCGCCTCTGTCTGTGTGAAGCCTTTTCATATGCGCGTTTCTTCACGCGCGTTTCGCGACCACGCCTCTTTCTTTAACACATACGCACGCGTGCGTATATGTGAAATCGATATGTAAAGTGAATCGGGATCGTCGTCGGAAATGTCTAAAGAACAGATTCCTCGTGGCAAACACAGCGAACAACAACGAGCTCGACGACAGAGGCAGGGAGAGCCAACCGACGAAGATGCAGCCAAGCGACTGCGACTACAGCAACAAAAAAAACAATTCATGTAGTTGACACGTGCCGACGAAACTGCCAGAGAAAAAAAAATTATGGGATTTTACGTGCCGAAACCACTTTCTGATTATGAGGCACGCCGCAGTGGAGGACTCCGGAAATTTCGACCACCTGGGGTTCTTTAACGTGCACCTAAATCTAAGTACACGGGTGTTTTCGCATTTCGCCCCCATCGAAATGCGGCCGCCGTGGCCGGGATTCGATCCCGCGACCTCGTGCTCAGCAGCCTAACACCATAGCCACTCAGCAACCATGGCGGGTACTGCCAGGGAAGGACAGAAACGATGGAAGAACGAGAATTGCACAAGTGTGCCAAGCGGGTTGCCGTAACGCATGAACAGCGACAATCCCGACTAGCTGCGGATATTCCACGCCAGCATCGCAAGGCCGAGGAACGTCTGTCCTTGGCCACGTTTATGGCGGTCATCTTCAAGCGGGGCTTCATCGAAAACTTATTTGGTTTTCCGTGTTCTATGTGTGACAGACTGTCGCACAAGATGGACTTGGACTGCGTCACGGCCTCCATGTACGCTACCTTGGCTTTGGCCTTTCACGACGTTGAAGAATTCTCTTCGTTTAAGGTGTGTAGAACTTGTAAGTCTTCGCTCGGTCAAACTGAAGTGTACTCTGTGAGCTATGGATATAAATATCCGCTCAAGCCTGCCCACCCCCCTCCGCTCAACTGAATGGCGGAGCGCATGATTTCCCCTCGCATACCCTGTATGTAAGTGCGAAGGCTGCTCTACAACACTGCGCAGTACGGCGTGAAACCACAAAACGGTCTTTGTGCAAGCCTGCAATCCACCTCCTCTTGTGTCCACCGAGTAACCCTGTATGCATGACTATACGTATCATGTGTGCAACGAAACAACCGTTTCACAATGACATCGCGACTGCAAATAATTTAATTAGCAAGCCGTCAAACAACGGCCTAGTAAAGCCTAACTTGGGGAAAGAAAATCGCTGATTAGGTCCAAGAAAATTTGCTTTCGCACAACATTCCGTGGTTGGCGCAGCCAAACCGTCTGGAATTTTTTTCCTTCCACTCACCCTTTCGCCATCGTACATACGAGTGTAGTGAGAAAAGAAACAAAAAACAAAAAGAGCACAAAAAAGAACAACAGTCTCATGTACTTGCGTAAGTAAGGACATGTTAATGGGCAAAAAGAGGCACAGCACGCCGCAGGGCATCAGGGGCTTTTTCAAGCGTGTTTCTTTGCACGTGTCTGGTGCGGCCTTTGTGGATCGTGCACTGTAGTTTGCATCCTCAGAAGCCGAGCATTCTACCGGAGAAACATGGACTGCTTTAATGCGAGCAGATTTTTTTTTCCTTGCTTCCTTTCATCGTTATTCTATATCATGCTCTCACCACAATTGTGTTGTTATTATTTTTTTTCATATACGTAAGCCACCTTGTTTTTCTTCCCCTACTTTATTACATCGTCCCGTGCACCCTAGAAGTCTGACGAAACATCTAGGTCGTTGCGATGAAGACGCTGGCATTGTTCAGAAATTATCGACAAATTCGAAGCATTTACACTTGCTGGCAACGACCCACCCTTTGCAGCAGGGGCTTCGTCGGTTGACGTTGAATACAAGCGTTACTTGCGGAGCAGCGCTCAGACATAAGTTCACTTGACATGTCACGTTTCATGAGATGCTTTCTGTAACCCATCATCACAAAAGCGGACTTTTCTTTTGAGTCTTTATTCGCTTAAACGCTGGAAACCTGGCTTGGTTCTTGAGGGCTGTGGCGAGACTGGAGAACAGAACTTTAGTTTCCTGAATGCGTTTCCTTTGATGGCAGCCACATGAAAAACCATTACAGCGTTTGCCACGTATGAACGAAGAAGCGTACACGCTTCACTGTGCCGGTCGGTCTGCGGTGTTGGATACGCCTCAGATGAATAGGAAGCCACTGAAGTCTTGAAGAAGCCTCTGGCTTATACTAGGAATATGCAAAAATCAACAATGAACATGAATTACGAATAAAGGAAACAAGCGAGTGAAAAGGCGTTTGGCCGAACGGTTGTTACATTCATACTGAAGACCCCGTCGATTTTGCTTTAGCAACATTACAGACGTCCTGCGCACTTCAGAGCGAGGTGGACACAACCTCATGTTTCTAAGGCTGGGGACAGGCAAGGACTGCTAAATACCCCAAGTACTTTGATATTTCTCCTTACGTTTCGTTTCTTGGGGGCAACTGTAGTATCCTGCTATTTCTTTTTCAGTCATTTACACTGCCATGTTGTAATTACTTCAAGTAAACTCTCATTTGTACTTTTTCTCCAGAAATAAAGAAAATGTGGAAGGAATTTATGAGAATTTCCTTTTTCTCGGGTAGTTTGAGTGTAAAAACTTCAAGAAATGCATGAAAGTATCGACTTTTGTGAAGAAAATAAACTACAGTTAGCTTAATTGCGACACTGCACTCGCCATGTCCTGAAAGGCTTATTCCGGTGGAAGACGTCCAAATAATAAAACCCTCTGGTGAATAACGATTGCGCGGCAGTATTAAATGAATAATTTCTACAACTATTCTCATCTGTATACCAATGCATCGGTTGCCGTATCTTCGGTCGAATAACTTTCCTGCTATGAATCTCCTTGCTTTTGACTGTTTTGGTGTGCGAGAAATATACGATCCACAACTGAAATCTAGCCTCTTGCGGTGCAGGTTATCAATCTAAAATCCTGAAATGGCAATAAATATTGTTCGGTTATGTTTCTGTGCATTATCACACAGAACACTGTTTCACCGCTTTCCGACTGGACTTCTTACTGCACCTGTGGGGTCTACCGCCCCCTCCATCGCGGTGATGGATGTACAACACCCCGAGGATCCTCCCGGTTCCCGTTCACCCGCGGACATCGGTTCGAGGAAGCGAGGAAATACGTCGAGTGGTAGCGAGGACACAGAGCTGTACTGCGCATCAGGTGACGAGTCCTCGGAAGACAGCTTTCGACTTGTCCAGTACCGCAAGGCCAAACGAAGAATTATCAACTCATCTTCGGCGTCCAGCTCGAACACTGTGAAAACAGCTCCTCAGCGATGGCCTCACTGCATCCTGTTTGTGCCACAGAACGCTACCGACAACCTGCGCGTCCTCAACAGGCAAGCTCTCTCCGTGTATCTAGAAAACACCGTGCCAAATGAGATCAAGGATGTTAGGATAAACACTAGGCGAAACATCCTGGCAATCGATGTGATGAACCCGAGTGCACTGACCATACTACAACATGTAACGCAGCTCGGAAACATCAAGGTCCGATCCATCGTGCCAACGAATGGTTCCACAATAACAGGAGTCATCTATGACATTGACAATGAAATATCTAATGCAGACCTCCCAATTCTCATAAAACCAGCAAGCGAACACAACGTGATTGTGCATGTTGGTCGCCTCGGCAACACACGTTGTGTGAGGATAACCTTCAAAGGCGACTGCCTTCCACCCTACGTGAAGGTCGGCCACTTTCGCCACCAGGTTCGACCATTTATTCCAAGACCAATGCAATGCTTCAATTGTCAGAAGATTGGACATGTGAAGGGTGTTTGCAGAAATTCGGCCGTGTGCCCTCGATGTGCCGAACCCCACTCAGAAGACAACTGCAGCGCAACCACGTTGAAGTGTCCTAACTGTCAAGGTGATCACTGCGCCTCTTCCAAAGACTGTCCCCAGATCAAGAAAGAGATCACCATTCTTAAACAAATGGTGAGAGACAACTCTACCCACAAAGAGGCCGCTGTGAAAGTACGGCGAAGACGACGTCACCGACGAAGGTCTTCACGGCGGAAAACATCAAGCTATCAGGAAAAGTCACCTCGTCAAGCATCATCATCAGCGGACGTTTCCAGCACTCCGAACACCGCTATTGGAAGGGAGAAAACTGCCAGATCTCTCTCCACAAAGGAATGGCCGCCACTTCCGCGTACACGACCGCCAGAAGAGCCGCAGAAGAAGCCGCCTCCAGTACAGCAAGGTGCTGTATCCGACGAGTCGCGGAAAACGGATGAGCAAGTGATAGCACTTATCAGGCCTTTAATGAATGCCATTCGCGTGCTGCTAAGCAACATGCACACACCGTCTGCCAAAAGTGCGCTTCAAGTACTGGACGCTCTCAGTCCGGTGCTTGCAACCCTTGAGTAGATCATGGCTCCACAGCCACGGTCTTTTAGGGAAGAGGTCCGACAAGCAGCTATTTTTCAGTGGAATGCCCGCGGACTCAGAGCGCGCCTTTCGGATTTCCGTCGCTTCGTGTACGCCAATATGTTTCCCATTATCGTCATTTGCGAGCCGAACTTATCGAACAAAATCAGGCTTTCTGGGTATGAATCATTTATGTCGTCAACTGTTTATGAAAACAGTAAGGTTTTGGTGTTTATTCGCCGTGACCTCACCTACACTCATCAGCCTGTACCACCTAATGACAGTAATCATTATATATGCCTAAACGTAAGGAAAAAGAATCTGGCCTTTACTTTTGTTGGCGCCTACATATCTCCGTCAAGTCGATTTGATTACAAAAGACTACGAGACATCCTTTCCTCAACTTCCAATCCCTGGGTCATCATTGGAGATTTCAACGCCCATCATACCCTCTGGGGAAGTCCGATCATCAACGCAAGAGGCAGAGCTCTGGTATCTTTCGCCTCCAGTAATGAACTTTGGCTGCTGAATGATGGAAGTCCTACGTTCTTACGTGGATCCACGTACAGCAGCTGTCTTGACTTGGCTTTCGTCTCACGAAGCCTAGTCAGACGTGCAGGGTGGTTTGCGGACATAGAGACGCACGGAAGCGACCATATCCCCACGTACATCAAGATTAGAGGATTGACCGCCTCCAAAATACGGGATACGATCCAAAGAGTGGACTGGCCTAAATTTCAGTCTATTATGGAAGAACGCTGCGACGCCAATCCATCTTTCGACTTGGAAGAGGCAATCAAGAGCGTGGTGCAAGACACTATGCGTACTCTAACATGCTCCTCGAAACTTAATGATTTTGATGTGGAACTAGAACGACTTCGAGCAATCCGACGACGTGCTGAACGAAGATACCGACGTACGAAAACAATGGACGATCTACGGACCGCCAGGCGAACGCAAAAGAAGATACAGCGCCGGTTAGACAAGCTCGAATCGCAACGTTGGGCTGCTTTCTGTGAGTTGCTAGATCCACGCAAGCCTTTATCGCAACTATGGAGAACGGTGCGCGGACTGCGGACACTTCCGGTACAGCGATTCCCATTCAAGGCGCTTGCCCTCTCTCAAAAGAGATCGGAGATTGACGTGGCAGAGGATTTCTGCGCCAGATTATCCGGCCAACTCACAGCTACCAACATTCGATCGCCTTCGAACAGCTGTCCGCCACCACGTGATCACCGGTTGGATCTACCATTCTCGATCCACGAACTTAAGGCAGCATTAGCTTTGTGTAGCCACACATCAGCGCCAGGACCTGACGGAATTTCCTACCGAGCTCTGTGTCACCTGGGGGAGCGAGCGAGAGGAGTTCTTCTTGAGGTGTACAATGAATCTTGGAGAAATGGCACGCTACCAACAACCTGGAAGACAAGTCGCCTTGTTCCACTACTGAAGCCTGGCAAGTCGCCGTTGGAGCTCTCATCATATCGCCCGATCGCCTTGGCGAGCTGTGTGGGCAAAGTAATGGAGAGGATGGTCCTAGGACGCCTGGAGTGGTACTTGGAGTACCACAACACCTACCCAAATGCCATGGCGGGCTTCCGACGTGGTCGGTCATCGATCGATAACGTCGTCGACCTGGTGACCTACATTCAACATGAGAAATGCCGTAAGCGTCTCTGCGCATCCTTATTCCTCGACGTTAAAGGGGCGTATGACAACGTTACGCATGAAGCCATCCTCTCTGCTCTCGCAGAGGTAGGAGTGGGTGGTCGGATGTTTCAATGGATACGGAGCTATCTGTCCATGCGATCCTTCTTTGTAAGCACCGAGGAAGGCCATACTTCTCTACATTATAGCTACCGTGGCGTCCCCCAGGGCGGTGTACTTAGCCCCGTGTTATTTAATCTAACGCTAATTGCTCTCCTTGAGCACGTGCCAACCACAGTCAGGCTATCAATGTACGCGGATGACATCTGCATATGGACATCTGCAGTAACACGCCTACAGTTGCGAGCGAGAATTCAGAGAGCCGCCACACAAACTGCTATCTACCTCCGTAATCGAGGCCTGGAAATTTCTTCCGAGAAATGCGCACTAGTGCCATTTACGCGCAAACCTATGGCAAACTACAGTGTAATGATAAATGGCCAAATAATACGACGGGTCCGATCGTACAAGTTTCTAGGTGTCATAATCGACAGGGACTTGTCATGGAGCCCACACATATCATACGTGAAAAAACGGTTGACAGGCATCTGCCACCTGTTCAAGTTTTTCGCTGGCAAGACCTGGGGAATGTCGCCTAGTGCCATGTTACAACTGTACAGGGTGCTCTTTCTAGGATTTCTGCGATACAGCTTGCCAGCAATAAACAACACAGGCAAAACGAATCTACGCACAATACAAAGCCTTCAGGGTCAAGTGCTCCGGATCTGTCTAGGCCTGCCTCAGAGTGCTTCAACATTGGCTACGATAGCAATCGCTAGAGACCACCTTGTCAAGACCCACATTGAAATTGAAGTACTCAGGACCCATATAAGGCATCTAGCCAGGACTCCTCGTCACCATTTAGCCTCTCTACCAACGGACAGGCCACACACATCTTTCAGCCAAACGATAACTGCATATGTTGAATCATTGCCAGCATGTTTCACTCCGGCTGCGAGACCTTCGATCCCTCCATGGTGCCTCGCTCAGCCAAAAATCAACCTCGCAATACCTGGCATCTCGAAAAAAGCTGATCTGTCATCACCAGCCCTTAGACAGCTCACGCTACTATATTTGTACGAGAACTACCGTGACTCTACGCATATTTACACTGATGGATCTGTCCTTCCAAGCAGCTCCGCGGCGGCAATCGTCATACCAGCGAAAGCTACAACAATTAAATTTAAGACGACCCACGCGACAACATCGACGGCAGCAGAGCTCGCAGCGCTCTTTACTGCCCTTCATCACATCGGTGATGAACCGCCACACAAGTGGACAATATTCTGCGATTCGAAGGCGGCCCTGCAGTCTCTACTGTCACCTTTACGACGCGGACCGCACGAACAGCTAATATTCCATATTACAGAGACGTTACACCATATAAGTGACGCAGGCCATGAAGTAACCTTCCAGTGGCTTCCAAGTCACTGCGGGATTATCGGCAATGAACGGGCGGATCACGCTGCCCGCTCAGCCCATACTGAGGAGCGCCACGTCCCAATTCCTGTTTCTAGAACTGACGCGGCACGGAAGCTCCACCTACTTGCTCGGCAGTGCACCGCATCGCAATGGAATGAGCCACATTTAAGAAATACGCGACTGTACTCACTTGATCCAACATTAAGTCTTCGAGCGCCATCACAGCTTCGCCGTAGAGACGCCGCGCTTTTATATCGACTTTGGTTGGGCGTTGCCTTTACTAAAGCCTATGCCTTCCGCATAGGGATGACCGACACACCAACCTGTGACCACTGCGGCCAGGAAGAATCAATTGGCCATATTTTGTGCGCCTGCCCGCAGTACATTCCACAGAGGGCATGCCTTAGCCACGAACTTGACCG
This sequence comes from Dermacentor andersoni, assembly GCF_023375885.2. Lineage (NCBI taxonomy): Eukaryota > Metazoa > Arthropoda > Arachnida > Ixodida > Ixodidae > Dermacentor > Dermacentor andersoni. The sequence continues at coordinate 67,040,692 of NC_092814.1, forward strand.
ACTGGACGACCAACCGCTATCCGAAAAAAGAATTCTAAAACATCGAAAGGACCTACCTTCACAGAAGAAGGCCGTGCAAGCGCTTTTGCGCTTCTTGCGATCTACCGGCCTGTGTGAACGACTTTAATTGGAACGCCTTTTGTGTGTGTGTCTCCATGTGTGCGCGTTCCCCTCCCTTTTTTTTTTTATTATTTTTTTTTCGTTTTCCTCTCTGTCATCTTTCTAACCCCTATCCCCCATCCCCAGTGTAGGGTAGCAAACCGGAGACTCATATCTGGTTAACCTCCCTGCCTTTCCTCTTCATTCTCTCTCTCTCTCTCCGACTGGAAAAAAAAAAGAGAAGATAATACCTATTTGTGAATCTGGTGATCCATACAGCCGTCAATATTACAGGACAATATCGCTTAACTCTGTACAATGCAAAATAATCGAAGACATCTAGTACATACGACTCCGTAACTTCCTTGATATTAATAGTTTTTTATTCTTTTTCCGCAAGGCTTCCCAGGTTCTTTTGCTTTAACACTTAGCTCCACCTTCAGTAGAGTTTAAGAAACCTAAAATCTGTAGGCACGTTGGTCTGCACGTCATTTAGAAGCGCAGCGCCAGGCAGCTGAACAATGCGACACCGCACAGAGAGACAGAACGCTACACAAGGCATCAACATGTGTAGCATCAGCGTATGATGATGCGCGCCTATTTTGCCAATTAAGCTGGCAGGCCGCGACAACTCCTCCTTCCTGAATGCCCAATGTCCTCGCGGGAACAACATATATACGCCAGCGTGTCGAGTGCCTCAAAGCTGAAGTGCCTGTCCCAGAGTTTTGCGCACCGCAACGACTCCAAGACACATCCACAAACAACAATCAACATCACCGTGACTCCTACGGGCCGCAAATAATGTCGACACGGCGAAACACAACCTTCATAGCGATGCCGGAGAACGCGCAGACCTCCGACCTGTTTATTCCCTTATTTATTGGCCGCCTCATTGGTCTGCTGCACCGACATGCGAAGGAAGCTGTTGATATTTTGTAATTATACCGAGGCTATACAGGAAACAATTGCTCTAACAACTGCAGAGTGGGCTTGCTCTCCAACACACCACGCTGCGCCCGGAAAGACCTGTTTCTTAAGGCTCACGCTCTCTCTTAATGTCGACGAGACGACGCAATGAAGCCGGCATACACACGACACTTTGAGGGCTAGCTGAAATCAGAGATGTTTTGGTGGCTCAGTGTTATTATGCAAATGAAACGCTGATAAAAAGTGTTCAAACATCAAAGGTTGAGCTTTCGCGACAGGTGTAGAGCGTGTGTCATTTCAGAGAAAGGCGAAAGAGGTAGAAAGTTATATATATATATATATATATATATATATATATATATATATATATATAACGACAACGACAACGCAGAAGCGTCGATCGGCACACGCGCGGAACGTCCGCGCCGCTTGCCGAACCGGAGCCAAAGAGGAAGTGCCATCTCCCTGTCGCACCCGACCAACCCCGCTTTAGGTGGTGCTAGCGGCGCCACACTCGCGCCATATTTCGTAATGCGCTGCAGCCAGACCGACCGCCACCGGCAGTAAGCTACGTGGAGAAGCCAAATTACAGGAGACGCGCGACATGCGGGAAGACAACATATCAGGGGACGCGGGAGAGTCACGCATCCCCAGACTTGAAAGCGATCTGTGATGGGGACAGAGTGCGCCGAGAGCTGACAGCTTTGTGTGCGTTGTGTTTTCGCCGCTTAGGTCGGGTTAAAGCGAGAGGCAGCACGAAGGTAAATTCGCTCGCTGCTGCTTCCGCGCTTTCTCACTCCAGCGTTTTGACAGCGAGTTTCCGCGGTCATCGAGTGAGATGTGTTCCCGTTTGCTTGTGCGTGCGTGACAGCGTTAGTTAGCCAGCGAATGTTTACAAGTTTACACGGCCGATAAAACTACTATCCTTACTTCGTATAGCTGTCTACTAATTTGCTATCGCAATTGAAGCTTCGCTTTTCGGGCGAAACTACGACATTTTATATACATAAACGATTTACCCGTTAATATATCATCCTCAGTTATATTGTTCGCTGATGAGTGGATTATTTACAGTACAACTAAATGTTTCTGTCACCATTGTACGTTCCAGAATGATCTTTAGCTACCCTGCAGTTGGTGCAAAACTTGGCAGATGTCCCCTAACCCCTCAAAATGCAATGTAGTTTATTTTAGCCGTAAGAGCAGTAACTCCGAATTTTCCTATTCGATTAACCGCATCATAGTTTCTAACGTTCCGTCATACGACTACCTCGACGTCCATCTTACACCCGATATTTCCGGGTCGGCGCATGTAGCATCGATTTCGTCTAGGGTCTCTAAGTCGCTCGGATATTTACATATGAACTTCCATAACTCGCCTTATAATTTTTAAAAAAATGTTGCATATCCAACCTTTGTTCGTACGCAACTAGAATCCGTTTCATCCGCATAGCCACCATATCAAGATTACCTAATCCGCCATGTTGTAAGCTGCCCAGAATAGAGCAGCCAGTTTTATGTCGCGTAAGTACAACCGTCATTACAGCACTACACGAATGAGACAAGGCATTTCGCTTCAGCCATTGGACACTCGCCGCGCTGTCACTTCTTTAGCTATATCTTTTTTACAGGTACATTTACAATCAACAGGTTCCACAGTCGACCGCTTCATCCACCAGAAGATACGTCACGACATCTTCATAATACGCTGTTTTATGCGCACACGCGTTCAAACGGAAGCATTTAACGCATCTGCATTGCCTCAGGCCATTGCACATTGGAACGACCTTCAGGGCTACATAGCACCCATATCGAGCCGTAAAACATCTCGCAATTACCTGAATGCTCGTTACTCCTAATATTGTGTAATTATGATCAGTGTATTATAACTATGTTGCTAACCTTTGTATGTAATACATTACTTGCCTTTGTATTTGATGTTTACTTTTTCTGAAAAGTAAACATCACCTTTGTCTGAAAAAGGTGTATAATACAGCCGGTTTATACGAATAACATCGCACTGGATCTTATAAGGAGTCCAAAAGCTTAACGAGAGTTATAGTACGTGCCTCTGGCAAAACTCGCACGTGGAGGTGTCTGTCATTACAATGAGAAAAAACTTAGCTTTTGTGAGAACAACTCCTAGCCAGAGGTAGCACAGTAAGGTTTCATCGCAGGGGGAAAGGTGCGAAGCCATTTGTTGCCTCATGTTGTGCCCTTGGCCTGGCTTCAGTGGATCCCCAAACCTTTTTAATTCCCTCCAATACCAGCTGTGCATCAGCGGTTTGTTTCGATGATACATCTATGGTAACGTCATCTCTGCAGATAATACTCGACCGTAGCCTCTGGAAAGTACTCCGTCATAATATTCGTCATGGTGTTAAACAGTAGAGCGCTCAGCCTCGAAAATTAGTGGAGCCCCACGGTCACATAGAGGCTCTCAGTTTCACCGTGGTGGCTGCGAACATTTGTACAGTACTTCTGCAATTCGTTGACAAGCCACCTGAAATAAATAGGCTCCTTCGTTTTATGAGTTTGCTTCACTGCACGAATAAAGTGTCGGTGATGAAGTCATATCAAAAGCCTTTAATGTGTTAGGGCTCTTTTCGTTTTATTGTTGCGTAGACTATATGCGCAGACTCAGCCAGATCGGAAAGCGCCCAACTAATTGTGCCCCCAGACCGGGCTCGGACTACTCGGTCTCCTCCGTCATGTACTCGTGTGGGCCTGCTTGGGCCAAAGTAACATTATTAATTGCGTTGGCCTTCCAATGTACTTATATGCATCCATAAATAACCGGTTCAATGAAGCGATTGTAATTCGCAGTGCTCCATGAGAGAAAATTAAAGGCATGTGTTTTCTTTGAAAAAAAAAAAAAAAAAACAGCGGCGTACTAGATCCGATGTGCTGCTGAGGTCGGGGCCCATGTGTCCCCGCTAACGTTAGCCAAGCTGTTTAAAGAAAAAAAAATGACAAAAAAGGAACACAGTGCAAGATACGATTATAAGACCTACGTTGCTCGATCGTCAGAAGTCTGACTGCAGAACACCTTATGTCTTATAATCGCATTTTGCACCGTATTCTTAAATCTTCTTTTTTTTTTTCTTTTATCAGCTTGGCTAACGTTAGCTGAGACATCCTATATAACGCGTCCTGATGAGCCACAGGGCGACTGTGCAGGGAGACATCCGCAGTATGGAACGAAAACACAGAGAAGAAGTGACAAAAGGCAATTCCAATGTCTTAAAGTAGTTGTTCATGTATTTGATGATTATCAACAACATCATCACTATCAAAGGTTATGCCTGTTACACTGCCTCACCTACGCTTATTTCGTAAAGACAGCAACTGCGGCAAAATAGAGCGCAGCCAACGTCCGTATTTTAGCTGTTCACGGAGACTTGACGCTGGAATATCAATCTCCACTTACAGCTTGCTGAAATGCGGCCTCGATACAAAAACGCTCCTCTTTCTGGAACAGCTGCTTGATTCGAGCAAAGGCGATGGGCCTTCCTCACGGGCGTTCTTTCATTGTTTCTTTCCCGCCACTGCAAAGCTTTTATTTTTTTGTGCGTCGGTGCATCGCTAGAGAAGCGCCAATTGTTGCTTTCTGCCGAGGCATATGCACTTTCTGCAGCAACAGAAATCGAAAGCGAAGTATGAGCAAACGAAGAGCACGAAAAAGCTCCCAGAAGTGCCACACTACCGGCCCGGAAATTCCAGCGTTGCTTCGAGACATCGCTCCAGTCGCATTTCTCGTTCGCCTTATGACACTCCCGAGCTGTCTTGGAAAGGCAGGGAGAGAAAAGAGACACACAAAAACAAAAAGTGGGGCGCCGTAAAGAGGGGCAACGGTGTCGCGTAAAAAACCCCCACAGTCAAGTGACAAAAAAGGAAGGGGGCGTTCCGACTGGGAGTGGTAAAGGGGCGAGAGGGGTTAGGGGCCCTAGGAGCGCGAACACAAGGCACCACATTTATCGTGAGACAAATGAGATTGTTGCTCGGCAGAATTCTCATTTCCGACTCAAAAAGGCCCAAATTGGCCACTCTTCCCTCGTGGAACGGGCTAGCTGTAAAGAAGGGGCGGTCTGCCCCGCTTCGATTCGGGGCTCTTTTTGTCTCTCCCTCGCGAAAGCCGCCTTTCTTCCTTTTCTATTCTCGGCGCCAGCGCTCACCTTTGGCACCCATCGCCCCGGCGCCTGCTTAGCGCCCTTGTTCGCGCCCCAGGAGCTCTCCATCTCCGAGCGCGTTTCCTTTCTCTTTGGCCGCCTTGCTCTTGCGAACACTTCCTCCGCTCCTCGTAGCATCTGGAGAGAGCGCTGGGAGCCAGCCTCTCAGAAATGATACAGCCCGGCGCGGCCGAATCTGTGCGCGAAGACGCTCTCGGTCCGCGCCCGCCGGCTGCTCAGGCGGCGCCATTCATCGCGGCCCCATATCGCGCGCGCTTGTTGAACCCGCGGGCCGTCGGCCACTTTCGCCGAGGACGCGCCGTCGGCCGCTTGAAACAGAGCCCGAGCGGGCGGCTCGCGCGCGCCTCCGGTCATTTATTCTCTCGGCGCCTCCGAGTGAGCGAAAGTGTTCCATTGTAGAAAGGAGCGGCGCGCAATCGTGCCCGATCACGCCAACTGGGATTACTTGGCCGTTCCAGTTTTCAAACAAAAGGAGCTTCAGCAGTGGACCTGCCCGCCTGTCTGTGTGCGTGGAGGGGAAGGGGTCGGCCTCTCCTCCCTCCTACGCACGGGAGTGTGTGGCGTGAGTCGAGGTCGGCCCGTAGAGAACGCAGCGCGCGCGTTTCGTAAAAAAAATGTGGACGTGGTCGTTAGAAGCTTCGCACGCTATACAGAGACGCTCCGCTTCCCCGCCTGTTTGCCACCGCTGGCTCACACCTCGTAGAGGCCTCTTTGTCTTCGCTTGGTGCGTTGCCGGTGCTGGAAATGAGCGCCGAAGAGACGCTGAGACACTCGTGAGATCGCTGAGCGTACTGCGCTGTGCGCGAAACACAGGCCACGAGGAAAGGAGCCCTCCCAGGTGCGATGCCTCTCTAGATGTCACCGTTTAGAAAGCAGCGGCAACAACCGCCCCACGCCAAAAGCGCCGGCGAGCAAATCAAGCTAAGCACCGCGCGCACACGACAACCGAAAGCGTAGAGAAACCCGCAGATAAGCACTACACGCGGAGACGCGTTTTCCACGCGACTCATGGAGACGTAGAGTAAAAGAGTGCGCAAAAGTTAGCTCCGCTTGCGCTCAGGCTTCCTAGGGACGCGAATCAAACGGGACAGAGATGGGCTTGGATGCTGCCTAAAGAAATAGTATACGCCGAGGGATTGCACATGCACAGCTGCCTGCGTATACCTAAAACTTAGTTTCGCCTATCCTAAACAAACTTTCATACTACGTTGTACTCGCCTTTCTCTCTCTCTCTCCATTAACGTTTTTTGTCGCTTCCTTCCTCTTTCAAGAAGCGACAAGGGACAGAGCCGCATTGGTAGGTCCTAAGCCGTGGACATAACAAACCCGTTTATATTTACAGAGCGGCCGTGAGGGCGCAGCTCGACAGGCGCACAGTGCCTGCCGAGCCGTGCTGTAACAGGAAAGGCGGGAAAAAGGAATGAAAGGCGCAGAATTTAGCCCAGGACTTTCCAGCTGAAAATACTCCGAAGGAAGATGGATTCCGCGACTCAATTTCTTCGCTCGAGCGCGTCGGCGCATCGGTCCGATGCCTGGAGCGAAACAAAACAAACAGCTCTCGCGTAGGTTACCAAAGTTCGGCCAGAACGGGAAACGAAGACAGCGACAAAGCGGCTGCCTCTATGTTATGTTACACATGTGCTATATGTCCCTGCGCCGAGACGAACGGGGAAGGGAAACACAAACAGACGTCCTTTCTGAGCTCTTCGAGCGTGCTTCATGTCGAACGAAACTGGTTCGTATGTTTCTCTCGAGTTACGCTTGCCTTAACGACTGTACGCTCTTCTTCATCCTCGAAAACTATTATACAGATAAATGCACCAATAAACAAAGGCACAGGCTCTTATACTTGGTGCCCATTTGTAAGGTCTTAGATTGCTCATTATTGAACGAACGTCGACTGCAAGAATAAAACCCCAAATCTAAAGTGCCTGTCGCTGAAAAATTCCATAAAATTCACGAGGAATCCGAAGTTCACGACGTCTGGAAGGCCGAACTCGTCTTGAAGCTCCTGAGCGATTGCGAAACGTTCTTCTCTATCTTTGTTACGCTCTTGCCACTCTCGGTCTTCTTCCGCCTATTGTCCGGATGAAGACTGACGCTCGCCGAGAATCTCGACGAAAGAGCAGCAGCAAACGTGGCCGGCGCAGCAAAGGGCTAAAAGGGAAAAAGAACAAGGCAGTGAACGGCGAGGGGGCGCAGCGCAGAGCCTGGACGAAGGTTGACAGAGGAAAAGGCTGACCCGCTTTCAGGAATTTGATATATCTCCCGGGAGAAACGACAAGCCGTAACGGCGCCTTTCGCTCGTGTCGCGAACTAAAACATGCCCGGAATTTCAGAGGGACGAAAACTGTCACATCGAGTTTAAGCGTCCTCGCGAAAGTGGAAGGAGGACTTAAGTTCTTGCGCATTTTCTGCCGTGCCCGTTTTCCCACGCCCTGCGTGATTCAGTTTCGGCCGCGCCACCCGTGCACGCATGTTCGCGCGGTTGCCCGGCTGCTCGGTGACGGCTGTCGTGGAATACCGGGGATTGAAGACGCGGCGGCGACCCGCTGTTTGTGGGCTCCCTTCTTCCTTCGCCTTTTCCCTTGGGGGCCCCCTGGAGATATGTTTATTAGGTTCGCCCGTAATGAAAGTCTGCCTCCTCGCCGGCTCTGTTGAAGTGGTTCGTTTCACGTGCGAGCTTCGGAAGTGTAGCTGTCAAGACGCGATGATATTCCGCACGAAGTGGCACGTACGAGCCGTGACTTGTCACTGTCTCCTCGAATATTCCTTTGCTAGAAGCGATTTTTGCTCACCCATAGCCTTGCTGAGTCTAGTGGGAACATCGTTGGCACCGTGTAGGAGGTTCATATGAAACCGCACTCCGACTCCTTATATTCGCCGCCTCGGCTGCAGGAGCGGGGTTGCGGTGAGGATCGGCGAAAAAGAAAGCTGGCGCGCTTTATTGTGCATTTGGTGCCTTCTTGTTCCTTCCTTCTTCTCTCTCTATTTATTTCTTCTACAGAATCAAAGGCAATATCCATTCCGAGCCTTCATATCGCTTTCACACGCCAGCGTCGCCGTTCCATGCATGTCACGAGGCCGTGGTCCTCTTTCTGACAGCTGGCGTCGCCGCCTTGAATAACCGTGTGAAAATAAGATTTATAAAGCCGCGACGCAATGTGAGGGAGACACTGTTGTTCGCCTCACCAAGTTGTACTTTCCGCAGTTGCTCTTGTCCGTGCTTACGGGCTCCGATAAATTAAAGCTCCTTTTGAACGCGCCCAACAAATTTTATGAAATACAGAGAGAGACCGTCTTTATTGGATGTTAGAGATGCTTGTCTGGTCATGTATGCCCAGCATGTTACTGCTCCCGACGACGAGGGTGACAATTAAATGACATATCCATGCTTATAATACACACGCACACAATTAACATGCACAGACAACGTGTGAGTTTGCTCGTTCTCTGAAATAGTTTTCGAACATGGCGTTTGAGCCTTCTGTGGTTAGATCACGCCAAGGTGAGCAGCTTGTTGCTGTTTTATGAGCAGTATAACGCGTGTAATCTTCTTTCCATAACTTGGACATTCTCCAAATTCCCCCGCCGTTCAGGACGACGCAGGAAGTGAACACCTGCGATCGGTCGCATTCCTTCATTGCGCAAGTCGGATATATAGTTGAAGCATACGTTAAAGCATTCAGAGCGTTGAAAAAAACAAAACAATTCAAGTGAAGCGTGTTTCCCGCTTGAAAGCGGCCGTAGGAAGTTTTGAGGAAGTTCTAACGGGTGGTAATGAAAGGGGCAGGAAGACTTATTATTGCAAGGGAAATCATTTCCCGTCAACGAAGACACATCGCATCCCATGTGCTATAAATGACGGACGAAGGACAACCTCGAATGAAGTGGATACCACAGGTATCTAACCTGCGAAATTTTCACCTGTCAAGTCGTGCTTAACATCAAGTATGACTTTTTCATTGATTTCTAACTGCTTTCTCCTGCCGGCCGCCCAAGTCCCTTACAGATAGCTTTCTGCCCTTTGTGTCCTCTGCCTATGTTGCTTTCAATAAAAAATCATTTGATAGTCAGCTTGTTGATCTGTCCATTTTTCAGACGTCCCGTCGTCTGCGCTGTTTCGCCATAATATACTTCTATGACGACGCTATAAATCAAACTATAATAGCAAGTTTGGCGATCACGTATGCTTTAGTGCCTTCACAGTCCCGTCGTTAGGACATTTGTTGTTCATTATTTTTAGAAAATGTGACTTTATAAGAGGGTTGAAAGTGTAACTTTAAAAAGGCACATAAGCTGCATTTGAGTAGCATCCGTCGCCGCGGTGACGGACGCTACCGTCACGGCGAACACAGTGTGTGCATGTGTGTGCGTGTGCGTGCGTGTGTGCGTGTGCGTGTGTGTTGTGTGTGTGTGTGTGTCTGTGTGATCATTTGAATAAAATTAAAGGAGAATAAAAATGGGTCGATTTGCTACGACGCGCATTACCAAATCCTGACTGTGAGCTTACCATTACCGTTCAAAGGGAAAGTGTAGAAGCGTTGCATTGTAGCATTGCTATCATACGGGGCAGAAACTTGGAAGTTAAGAAAGAAGCTTGTTCTCAAGCTTGTTTGTTAACTTTCTTAAGGACCAAGCAAAAAGCAATGGAACCAAATTTTTTGACGTAACGTTAAGAGACAGGAAGAGAGCAAACGGGGATCGCCGATATTTTAGTTGACAATAAGAGAATAAAATGGAGCTGGGCAGGCCATGTAATGCGTGTGGAAGCTAACTGGCGGACCATTAGAGTTATAGAATGGCTGCCAAAGAAAGTGAAGCGCAGTCGAGGACGGCAGAAAATTGGGTGGGCTGATGAAATGAGGAAATTTGCGGTGCCATTTGGAATTAGCTAGCGCAAGACAGTGGTAATTCGAGACCGCTGGAGATGCCTTCGTCCTGAAGTGGACATAAGTAGATGATGATGATGATGTTGATGATGATCTTTTATCTACGCGAGCGTGTCGTCAAGTGAACAAGGCGTCCGCACTTAATTCTTGCTGACATTGTATATGTTGCCTTAGCGCGGTCTCGGGAGTACGCAGAGAGAGAGAGAAAATGATAAATGAAAGGTAGGGAGGTTAACCAGGACTGAGCCCGGTTGGCTACCCCACACTGGGGAAAGGGAAAGGGGGACGGAAAGATTAAAAGAAGAAGAGAAAGTCTACTGGGTATATCGTTCGGTCACTCAGTCCGGATCACAGACGCTGACTCAATCCGGTATCTTTCAAATATCGCAGCAGCGCTTTTGTGGCCTTTTGTAGCTGCGATATGCGAGGCCATGGTCCCAAGATCTTGTTCAAGGTGAACGGCTTTCCATCTAGCTGATTGAGAGCTGTGCAGAGGTCCTGCCTTTCATCGTCAAAAGATGGGCAGTAGCACAGTAGGTGTTCTATGGTTTCCTCGACACCGCGGGCATTGCACTCGGCGCTATCAGCCATTCCAATCAGAAATACATATGCATTGGTGAATGCGACGCCCAAACATAAACGGCACAGCACTGTTTCCTCATTTCGCGGAAGACCTGGTAACAGCCGCAGTTGCATAGATGGATCGAGGGAATGCAATCGATGTTGAGTGAATACTCAACAGGGGTACGGACGTCGCAATGGTCTCAGTAAACCTGCCTTCACCGACGATGACAAATGGCGTAGTGCATACCCGGTTACGATACAGCTTGTAAGCTAGACCGGTGAAATCTTATTCGAGAGTGCTCACTACCGCTGTCAAGTTAGGGCTTTAGGTCATAAATTACAACAGCTCGTCTAGCTCTTCATATCGAGCCAAAGAAACTCCTTTCTCAAATAAGCCTGGCCACCTTGTCGTCCCGAAACAAACAGGTAGCTTCGCTCACTGTGCCATCGCAGCCCGTCGTATAACCCAGTCGTCAACTGCACTTGACCCCGTTATAGCATGCGGTCGACGCGTAGCGGGACGAACTCGTTTCGCCGAAGTGCCCGCCGCGTTCGCTCCGTCCGTCGCCGCAGGGAAGTGGGCGAAGGAGGGGTGGGCGGCTGGGGGGGGGCGACCACCGCAGCACGAGATGCGCCCCTTCATGCGCTGCCGCACCGATCGATCTTCATTGTTTGGCAGCCGATGTCTCGTAGCCGGCGCACTTATCGGCAAGATGCGCGCGCTCGTCGCCGGCGGCCGCCTGAGCGCGTGCGTGCAGCGCAACGTTTCGACGCGTTCTCCTCCTGATCGCCGGTAGGACAGGAGGGTTCCTGGTCCAAGAATATGCGCCAGGCGAGCATGCGTCGTAGGGATCTTAGCCCCGAGCGATAGGCGCGCCGTTGTGCACGACCATGTCTAAATGCACGCTGATAGTAGCATTAGCCGGTGCGGCTTGAGAGTTCGGATATGCTATACGGTGCCATGCCAGCTGTACTGAACAGCGCTTGCGACCACCCATTATACCGAAGCCACCGCCGTTCCTTGCGCCTTGGTGTAATTCCAAAGGATTTCCGTCATTCGACGCAGCTGCTACGCTGATGAGTTCGTCACTCCAACGCTTGCCTTCATCAACAATTTTCTTCCCAGCTGAAAATGCACGACCAGCACCATGCGCACAGACGCCACGACCGATCGGAGATTTATCTAATCGAACCAGAGCAGTACTAGCGGGTCGATGTCAAGACAACCTAGTGCAATGTATTTCCACTGTCCTGTGCTTCACTATTTCTATACTTTTTTTTCTTCAAAATGTTACCTTTCCTGTTAGGTTAGCTTGCTTGATGAAGCGATACCTGGTCCAGTGGTCATTTACTATACGTTCAACGTGATGCTGTAGCAAGACTACCTTATTAGCGGACTATTCGCTTCTTCATTTTTGTTTCTGTTCGTCAAACAGAAATAGAATACGGGCCCTTAATGCATTCGTTTCTGGGTGTGCGAATGGTACAGAATGGCCAAAGATTATGCAGGGTGCGTAAATGGCGTATAGTTTACTATAAAGTCTAACCTATAGTACATGCGAATACATGGCTACGTATAGCCGACTGCTGTTGTTAAGGCTTGTGGGGTCAGAAGTAATAAGTTGGGTACTTGAATAGTAATCAAATCTTTTGAGACTCGCTTCAGCACGCTGTAACAACACGCTCGCACCATTAGTATGTTCGTCATTTCTTCACATATACAAGCCATATCGATATTAGCGTGCTACAGCACCACCCCGGTTCGGTGGCAGTGCAATTCTCACCACCTAGACTTAACTTCAAAGAGGCATGCTGATGAAAGACATTCGAAAACTAGAGAAACAGAGTTGGTGGACCGAACGCAAAAATGACCCTTGCTGTATAGTGTTTATCGCGCAATACATAAGTCCTCCGCTATATCGTCTCAGGTATCCCAGCTGCTGCATTAAGACGATAAACCCACCCACTCACTCAGTCAATGTGCCGGTAGTCGCTATCAAATAAATTTTGATTTAGGCGCCTATGTTTATGTCTTTGCGAAGTGAACTGACAGGCAGTAAAGACCTGATGCTTTGATGAAAATGGCGCCACCGCGTGTGCATGTCTCATCAAGGCTGAAAAAGGCTCCTATTACGTAAATCGGTCAAACTCTTCGCTAACGCGTCATGTATCGTTAAAGAAGAGGGAATCACATAAGCTTTCTCACTGCTTCGGTTGTACGACTTTATAAAGTTAAGCAAATAACTTCTGGTAGCCCGAGGTGTCAAGAAACATGATGTGTGTTCTTCATCAGCGACCGAACAGTGGCCTCGCTGCGTTGCAATAAAGATATAATTCTCGCGCTTCTATTTTATTATGTGCTGATAATCCGGACACCGCAGGCATATAGAAAAATAAAAAAAGACGGATAAATAAAAAAACTCCCAGCAGATACCACGCCCTCCGGGAATCAATGTTACGCGAAGCAGTGTGCGGAGGGCCTACCAAGTTAACGAAACGACCACGAGAGCACCAAGACGTAGGCTGCCGTTTCATGACCTACATGACAGGCATATGAGAACAATCATGTCATGGGGGGGACCTATCGTTTATGTTCGTCATACACTCTTGCCATAACATACGAGGCAAAACGATGCTTCGTGTGTGTTTTGTTGTCCGAAAGCAATTAGGACCAGCACTCAAGATATAAATAGCAAAGCGCAAGAAGGAGTTGTACCACGCACTGAATAAATTATGAAGTAGAAAAGCAGACAACCGCTACTTTACCTATACAAGCTATTCTTAAGAGACCTAGATGAGCTAGTTGGTTGCTGGCTTCATGGAACATGGTTATAACGGCGCGTTTGAGGACGGGGCACAGGAAGAAAGCACAGAGGAGGATTACCGGGCCTCCTTCTCCGTCGCATACTGAAAACGTTACCTCTAAGGAATGCGACGTGTTTTCCTGACAGATGCTCCCTGTCCTTTACCGATCGATTCTTCTCATTGCACATGCTCTAATGCACGTGAACCTGCTTGTTTGCAATACGTGAATTTCCCTATATATAGAGCCCTGCCACGGAACAATGGTCAACCCAGTGTGCGTGGCATAGTCCTATTACGATCCTACCTACCGGAGCAGCAATGCAAAAAACAGCACTCGGTCACGGTCACCTGATCCACGTGACCTTCAGCGTCGGCTCTCGCACAGACGTGCACAAATTCGCTGCAAATTGATTCCGTCCGAAATCGTCCCAAACGGCTTCGCCCTGCCGCGGATTCTGTCACTTGATTATGCAGCACATTAGCCGTGCTCGAGGACTCATTAGGCCAACGTGCCCATTAATCAGCGTCGGCCACAAGAAATGGAAAGCGCAACACACCAGCTACGCGGGCCGTGCCTCTGTGGAATGTGGACGCTAAGACATGCAGTAGCTCAATCGTCAGTGCTGGATTGAGGTGCTGCAGCTCCCGACCTTCCCTCGGCTCTGACATTATGGGAAGGCAGCCAATTTGTCGCGCAGCGAGAAAAAAATGAACAGAACTACAGGTGGTCGGAGGCAATGCGCCTGTTGGTATTTGCTAGAGATAGAGATGACAGTAAACACACTTTAGTATCCTATGCAGCGCAGTGTCTTCAGGAAAATAGACAGGAATAGGGACGATCGAAGGGAACATGCCCGTTGGTGTTTTGTATACAAGAGATGACGTTTAACACTCTAGGATAATGTATATGCAACAAAAGCGTAGCTAGTGTAGTAAGAGGCACTGAGGGGCGGGGGGAAGGAAAATTCTGACAAGTTCGTACGTTTCATGGGGCTTCCCGGCAGTGCCGTTACAAAATTGTGAGCACACGCCTGATTGATTGCGTACTCTTACAAAATTGTGATCACCGCTTTTGCAGTTGGTCTAGACGCCATTGATGCAATCTCTTCGTTTGATTACCGAGCGTGCAGCGCAAAGGCCTTGATCTTCTTGACCTCAAACCAGACGACCTGATTTGCAGTACGCTTAGTCTGCGCAGTACGCAACTGCCCATCTGTGAAAATGTGTGCACGTGTTGTATCTTTACCTGCATGGAAGGTTATACGTACGTAAGTAGTCGTGTCGGTGTGCTGTCGTTGTCTTTGACAAGTAACCGGCGATTTGCGGGATAAAACGCCCTAGTAATGAAACCACCTTGAACTGAGATTTTCTGTGAAAGTTTTCTTTACCGTGGCTGTCAGAGTTATCCTCATTTGCACAAGGTATTAATACAAAGTTACTTTATGTGAAAAGAAAATGGATGTGAGTTAAATCCGGCTCAAATAGGCTGAAACGTATACACTATAAACCAATCATCCCAATAAAATGTCGTCATAAATTAATATACATTGATACTGGTAGCCCGTACGCGAGTGGGACCAAGTATGTATCGCGGCGGTTTCTCTGTTTTAGTCTTGAGCGTTTCAATTTACCTTATAGAATTAAATTTAAACATTCATTAACCGACATTTTACTTATTCACTTAAACATCCTAGTGTCAATCTTAACATTGGTGCTTGCGTTAAGTAACACTGAAGCCCGTTCTGTGCAAGACTAATCTCATTGCACTACAGAGCGTACAGACCCAAGTACTTCGGACATGTCCTGGCCTCCCGAGATGTTCTTCGACAGCTGCAACGATTGTCATTGTACGGGAGCACCCGATCACCACTCATATCATCGGTGAGACGCTAACAATCTAACAACACACATTCGACGGCTTTCACGCCTACCATCCCATCATTTTGTCGATTTGACAGTGCGAAGACCACATTCTACATTCTGTGGTATTCAGACGAGACACCATGACTCAATACCACCTCGCTTCAAGCCTGCGAAACGTCCAATATCTGCACTTTAGTGTCTCCGGCAAATTTACGTTTGCCTCTCAGTTCCTGGGATTGCTCTCATTTCCTGGGAATTGTCACCGCTAGCCCTGAAGCAGTTGTCTCTGTCTCTCCTAAACGAGTCTGATTTTGACCGCATACAAGTTTACGCGGACGGTTCCACCGATTCCAACAGCTTTACAGTAGTTGTTCCATCAGACGCCGTTTCTTTGTATTTTAATTATTCGGACAATACCACGTCTACAGCAGCAGAAGTTTCGGCTCTTCAAAGTGCACTTAATTACGTGCTCCAGCAGCACCGAATCATTGGGCCATTTGCTGCGATTTCAAGGCAGCCCTACAAACTCTGCAGTTTTCCCTACATCATATATATAGGTTACACGCGCAGAAAGGGTACGAGATAAGGCACGCTCATTATCACGCATTCGAGCAAGGACACCACATTGAATTTCAATGGTTGCCGAACCATTGCGGAATTGTCGGCAACGACAGCGCAGATGAAGCTGCACATTCGGCTAATCACAAACATGAGCGGGTTCCTTTACCACTCTCAAGAACGGATGCAGCGCAGCTACATCAATCACCTGCTCGCCATGTCACACTTCTATGATGGAATTCACCGGGTTTCACCAACTCACGCCTGCACTCTCTCGACCCTAACTTGCGACTTCGCTTGCCACCTGGACTCTTCCATCGCAAAATAAATTTACTCTGTCGCATGTGGTTGGGCGTTGCACCTTCTGTGTCAGTACCCATCCTTTGACATTCAACGACGTACTCTGCAAGCTAAACTAAGCCTGTTAGATAATAGAGCGCTCTCGGAGGAAAAGATCCTAGGACCATGGCCTAAGCATTCTTGCATGCAAAAGGCCACAAAAGCCCTTCTGCACTTCGTGAAGGATACTGGATTTTACGGGCGCTTGTGACAGCGGACATTCCTCTGTGAGTGACTCTGCGAATGACTGACTCTTTATTAATTTACTTATTTCATTATCTATACTTCCCCTTTCCCCTTGCCGAAGTGTAGGGTAGCCAACCAGGCACTTCCTGGGTAACCTCCCTACCTTTCCCTCTTCGTCTCTCTCTCTCTCTCTCTTTTTCTCTGTGCAATTAATTCTTTTCTGCTCTTTCTCTTTCACTTTTGGGGAAGGGGAAGGGGGTGTGCTACATAGAAAGCTCCACAAGTGAAAAAGTACCATCCAAGTACCGCATCCAGATTTAATAGAGCTTTTGCTTGCGCAGTTTTAGACGAAGGAATATTGGGTAAATTAAATTTCCTTCATTTGAGGGGCTTGTTAACAAAATCTATATACAATATCACTGCACAAAGATAGTTTGCGAGAAACACTTGAATCAAATTCTTCTCAAGGGCCTCAACAATCTTGTGACGGACACTTCGTGTCTTCAGTCAGCAATAACACGTCAATAAATACAACTACTTAGGTGCAATAAAACAATGTTTCAGACAATAGGACAGACAGTTTGTTGCAACATTGGCCTCTCAGTGAACTATAAGTGGCAGCTGTACGTTTAAGAACACGAAGCTTCTTGGGGGCGTTCAGTCAACGTTTAGTCAAACAACTACTTCAATATATATATATATATATATATATATGTGTGTGTGTGTGTGTGTGTGTGTGTGTGTGTACAAAGAGAAAGATGGAGATAGGAAGAGGAGATTACTTATGAAATGACAATTTAGGAAAATAGTTTGCCAGCGGTAGGCTGTCTTAGCCTGGTAATTTTGCCTCTTTATTTTTCGTCCCGTCTTAACTATCACTATCCTTTTTCACTCAGGTCGTTCACGCTGAATTCTGAGCCTTCCGCGGCGTTAAGGCTCAAATTATGTAATGCAAGGTAATGAACTAACGCAATGGGGCTGAGGAGGAGATCGCGAGATCTAATGCTGCACGCATTCCAATTGAGCCGGAATGTTAACACACTATTGTAAGTATAGTTATGCGCACGCTTATGAACCACGGCTGGTGAAAATTATTCTTCTATGTATCACTCGCAGCCCATACTGCAGCTTTGGGACCCCGCTCGTGAGCCAATAATTGTTATGAATAAATACACTACGGGTGTCTTTCGATGTGTGCCTAGTATGAAATATACGTTTCTTTCACTACTGTTTGTGCACGTCAGGAATTGAATTCCTCGGACCTTACTTTCAGTAGTTTGGCATCTCTAATTATGTATGCGAAATCTCACAGATTTAACGAATACGAAATCCCCACAGAACGTACTACAGCGCCACAAACGTGCGTTATCACTCGCTCAGCTCCACGCACTGTAGTGGAAAAACTAACAGCACTTTTGCCGGCCTATGTGACCTTCAGCTATTGGCGAGGGCACTTCTTCCTTTCTTTCTTTCTTTCTTTCTTTCTTTCTTTCTTTCTTCCTTTCTTTCTTTCTTTCTTTCTTTCTTCCTTTCTTTCTTTCTCTCTTTCTTTCTTTCTTTCTTTCTTTCTTTGCTCCTTCCTTTATTTCTTCCTTCCTTTCTTTCTTGCTGCCCTGTTAGCGGGGAGCGAAGCGCCCAGCTGCGAGTGGAGGACAACGGCGCCGTGGCTCTTTTGGCGCCGTATAGAAGTGCAGCTGGACAGGAGCGCGCCATTTGCATTCTGTGCTGACGGTTTCGGTGCGCTGTTATCGCGCTGTCGGAACGCCCGGTTCCCCGGCGAGATTTGCTGCCACTCGCCGCGCATTCCGTCAGCGACGTAGGCGGCCGTCCGTCCTCGCCGAGTCGGGGAATCTTTTGAGCCGTGCTTCCTGAGCGTGAACGGTTTGCACGCGCCGCTGGCGGGAGTGATCAATTCCGCCCATGACTGATAGCGCAGGCCGGTCGCGTGGTGCCACCAAATGTAACGCTTAGCGTGGCTCGAAAAACGAAAAAGAAAGAGGTCCGCATCTAAGAGCAAGAGTTCACGCGTCCGGCTGGCGTGCCGCGGCGCAGCCGTCCCTAAAGCGTATACGAGGAAGCTGTGTGGCGGAGCCTAAAGAGAGGGAGGACTATGAAAGCCAAAGCACGCGTGCTCCCCCACGGGCGCGCATTACATGGAAGAATGCGTGAATTAGAAGCTGCAGCCGCCGGCACCGCGCCGGAGTTGCGCCGACTCGCGAGAAAGCAACCAAACCGACCAATGGACAAATGCCGGATCTCCTTCCCCGTTAATTTTTTTTTCTTTGCCCCCCCCCCCCCCCCCCCTCCCCATGCCCATCTTGCGCAGCTTTCTCACTGCGCGATTCAGCACGCGGCCAGTGAGTGATGTGCTTTACGTTGATCATTTATGCACGCGCCAAATGAACACAATGATCCCGCCCTCTCTTGCTGGTTTTGCGCGGCGTCGCATTTCACTAAGCGCTTCTGCATCCACGCGGACCAACGCGTGCGCGTGGAAGCAACGAAAACTGCGCTTCGACAGGCACGATGGCCAACACCCGACGCGAGCTGCACTTATCGACCCCGGACTTCTAACGAGAAGCCAATGCTTGCCGCGTACGTTGTGTATACTACATCCAGGAAGCGGGCAGCAGGTGCGTAGGCAGGTTCGGGGATGCATTTCACCCTTTACGAAGATGGCGAAATTCATTCGAGCGTTATACCAGTAACGCCGCTTCAGCGAGGTAACCCCATCGGTCAGTTTTGTGGCATATTCACTTGTTCCTTCAGTGACTAATAATTTTATGCTGAGGTCAAAGCTGCACATGATCACGCCCCACTTTTCATGCGAGGCTTTGCGCGATGCTGCAGTAAATTGACCTTCACTGATATTGTAGTTTATAACTGCCGCGAAATTCTAGGGTAGAAAAAGCAAAAGTAAACGCATAAATCGTTTAGGCTAGCTGAATCCGCGTGAAGAGAATAATGTTATTACATGTCTGGCAGGTCTGAGAGATGCTTGACTAAAGCATCCGTCCCGCACTGTTTTAATGTGTATTACCGGTGCGATGTGAAAACTTTCGATTGATTCGCTGCAGGTAGAGCTCATTCATCTGCTAATATGTGTACTTGAATTGTTCGCGCGGAGCTGTGTGGTCATACCTACGGATGTTTTTTACATGTGTAAGTTTTACAAGAGCACCGTAAATTTGTGTGAATCCAACAAACTTTCTACGTTAACTTTCTAATGACGAATTGTACACGCCGTACTGCGTATATACTTGAAGCTTCAGGCAAGCACGTACATTACGGGCAACTTCTCTGAGATGTACACAGTATGTCAGTATAAACATACAGGAGTCGCCTACTTGTTGATTGAAATATAAGTTTCTTTCCTTTATTGAGCACAAATAACCATATTATTTTCAGATCTGAAGCTTCTTAGTTGATAATATAATACCCACAGCTCTTCATAACGTCTTGACAATGTGTAGGCAGATTGTGGATTGCGCTCTCGTAAAGGTAGAATGGCTCCGAAGGCCGTCCTGGATCTGCAATTTCGACTTGACATCTGCAGATATGCGTTTGTCGACAAGCCTGTAGAGTATGAAGGATGCAACAGATCCACCT
This sequence comes from Dermacentor andersoni, assembly GCF_023375885.2. Classification (NCBI taxonomy): domain Eukaryota; kingdom Metazoa; phylum Arthropoda; class Arachnida; order Ixodida; family Ixodidae; genus Dermacentor; species Dermacentor andersoni. Next base: position 67,060,724 of record NC_092814.1, read on the forward strand.
GTCACGGGTCAAAAAATTTATGGTGTGGTACTTTCGCGCATGTGGTCAATAGCTGTGCGAGGGGCTACACGACGCTATGTTGCGGCCGTTGCTTTTTTTAACTAAATATTTTATTGCAGCGCTGCAGATGGCTGCTGTGACAAGAGCGATGAATGTGGAATCTTTAAAAAGAACTTAAACTAAATTCTGGGGTTTTACGTGCCAGAGACGGAGAGAGAGAAAAGAATACAGAGAAAGGTAGGGAGGTTAACCAGAGGCAGTTCCGGTTGGCTACCCTGCACGGAAGGAAGGGGTTAAAGGGGATAAAAAGAGAGAGGTTACGTGCCAGAAACTAAGATAAGATTATGAAGTACGCCGTTGTGAGGACTCCGCATTAATTTAGACAACCTGGGCTTCTTCAACATGCACCCAATGCCACAGTACAGGGGCGTTCTTGCATTTCGCCCCAATCTAAATGCAGCCGCCACGGCCGGGATTCGATCCCACGCCCTTGGGCTTAGCAGCGTAGCGCCGAAGCCACTACGCCACCCCGGCAGGTGAATCTTCCGAAACATCTTTGTCGAAACACGCCTTTCGCGACTGGCAAGAAACTACTCCCCTCTGATGTTCCGTTTCGGCCCTGGTTCTGGCACAAATTAGTTTCATTCCATTTCATTCGCGGGCAATCACATGGCGGACGAATGCTGTGAATATGCCTTGCGAATACAAATACGAATGCACTAACTACAATTCGTAAGTTGCAATATGTGCTGTAAAGTAAGTAATTAATAAGTTACGTTGTAAATTTTCTTAATTAGCCAATTGTTCCTTTCAATTTCTTTTTCGAGAATTTCCGCCTCTTTGAATAAGTGAGGTCAAGGACTAGAATTAGGTTATCTGCCGCAGGCAAATATTATGTATAAGTCTTAAAAAAGAGGACACCCTGTATGTAAGATATCAAACAAACCTGGCCCTGTTTCTATATTTACGCTACTTTCTTGTATTTCGTTGATGATTTGCATATGCTGGCTGTAATGCAAGACTCTGCTGACTCGAGCTGCACCAGCCGTATTTTTTTTTTATTCTCACTCAAACCTCCTGGCAAGCCGTTCTGCAGGAATATTAACTTTGCCATTTATGCGTGGAACGTATACTCCGTAATTCGCAAGCTATGGATCTAATTGTTCGACGAATGAAGGATGCCAACTAAACTTATAATTCTTCCAAGGATCGTGCGTAAGTATTGCATTTGTTATTTTCACTTACGCACGCAAAACTATGTGAGGTGCACTTTCCTACGCGTTTTACGTAAGGACGGCCATGCGAAATTTGAAAGAGAACTAAGATGTTGCATTACTTCAAGGCATCCGTCAAGTCAACGCACGATTAATAGGCGTTCTCTCATTCTCATTCTACTTTCTTTGCTGTTATGTTATTTTTGTAGAATACTGAAAGTGGTGATATCCTGGTACCACGAGTAGAGCAGCAGACGTTAGTAAAAGGAAGCGACAGAGCGGGTATTCAGAAAAAGGTCTTAGTCTACTTCTGAATACCCGCTCATTCAAGTGAGCAAATTCCAACCGATTCTGATGCTGGACATACTATTAGCATGGCAGAGAGCACTTACGAAAGAAAAGCTTTGTGAATTCGGCCGCATATTTCCTACTGACCAATTTGCACCGCAGATCATTCCGCAGGAGATTCAAAGCAGAACTAAATTTCTTCCGTTCGCACTGTTTTGTTAGCGGCCATTCATGTCTCTTGAGGCAGAAGTTCCAATTAATCTCGTTGAATGCTCTAGGTACTCTATAGGCAGACATATTTCAGAGTGGCTTCCCCGAGGTTAACAAGGAGACTACGTTTCTTTTTTCTCTTTTTTTTATACTGCGACACGGGTTAAAAACTAGAGGCTGGATTTCCTGTGCATGTCCGTACGTCTATGTTTTCTTTCGTCGTCGTCGTCGGGCCACCTCACCATATGGTGATGAAAAGCTAGCCTTTGCCCACTGCCATCTCCGTTGCCACTGCGGGATTGAGCTCTCTTTCGTGGCAATGTGAAGATCAGTAGTGGGAGCAATTTAAACCGGAAGTAGCCCTAAAAACGAAGTGAACGGAGTACAAATAATATCAGCACAGACTAATTAAATAGAGGGATAGTAGTGAAGAAAACGTTACGTTTAAGAATAAGAGCAAATGAAACGCTTTCGAGTACAATCTTGACAAAGATCCAATTAGTATCTCAGAAAGTCAACGTTATAATCTCGTTGTGGCAAGAAGGTAGTCAAAAATGCCAATTTAATGGTGAATTTTAGAACGCCTGCCTTCTTTTAATCATCCTTCTGAAAACTGTCGACACTGCGTATTTTTAAAATCCACATTCACGTTAGAGTATTTGTCTCTATTTCGTCAAGATGTACTTTTCTTGTCTGTAGCATGTGTATATATGGCCAGCAGCCAAAACATTCTTTCAAGCTGCACACTTAAACCTTGCCAGACATGGCTCCACGAAAAAAGCAGTATATGTGTTCTGGAATTTAGACTGTAGACTTTGCAGCCAGCGCGAGACTACAGAATACTGTTTTACTATTTGTCGTGACGAATTTTCATTTTGAGATATTTTACAACGAATGACCAAAAAATAATTTCCTATCACACCTCACGGTATGCGGATCCTCCGTTTCAAGAAGACCACGAACAGTATACCGCATGACTTGTTCAGGTTACTGGGACTTTATTTATGATGGAGGAGCCGCATGATAGACAAACACGCTGAGCCACCTCACTCGACAAGGTCTGTCTTTCGAGAAGAGTGCTCAAGTGTGTAGCGTGGTCGTCACCTTCTTTGAGTATCTTACGCTCCTGGGCGCTTGTGTTTGTCTCCCCGATTTTCGAATTTTCATTGGACTCCTTGGCAAAGTCTCCGTTTTTTACAGAGGAGCTGCATATGTCTACCCTCCCATACATTCTTCGATAATGTCTGTGCCTCAAGGCTCCCGCGACCTCTAACAGGAGGCAAAGAAAACCAGCAGGGCATGCGCTGACACCGGGCGTAGCAGGAGGAAAGCTAAGGAACAACCCAATACACAGTTTCATACAATAATTACTAGAGCAAACATTGGCGTTAATGTCTACGGCAGCAGCAGTCGGGGTAGTTCAGTAAGCATGGGAATTATGGGAAGTACGTCGATTTGCCTAGGAATTATGGGACGGTGCGTCGATTTGCCTAGACTTCGTACTTCTGGCTTTAAACATCTCTTTGACTTTGTAAATTCGTCATTTTTAGCAAGGAACTGTGTATTAAATAATACAAATATACATTAATAAAATCATTCGCCGGCAGGATTCGAACAGAGGACATCTAGCACAGGAGCCCGACATTGCAGCCATTACGCCACGGCCGCATGCATCGACAAGCGGTATAGAACGCCCTTATGAATTTTTCGCGGGCAAGTCAGCGTCTGAAGACGCTTGGCGCGTTTCAATTTGTACACGTCGAGCGATTGTACGTGTTGGCTGAGTATTCTACAGACGCGGAAGGGGAAAGCCCCCAAATAAGTAAACTGCTACACTCAGTGGTTGCCTTGTCTTTTTTTCAGTGCACCGCTAGTAGCCCACATTCTCAGAGTGGAATGGCTGCGAATTTTTTCCGTGCGTGCGTAATGCAAATGTAGTGTAAATAATGTTCGTTCTACGTTAATGACATTATTTTAATTCGACAAGAAAGATAGGGGGAAGAAATGTTAGGTGAGCCTAATCTTTGACTTAGGTGTCTCTTAGTGGCACTCGCACCTCGGCCTTGCTGTTGTATAGGTTAAGTGAGCGAACGTCTTTCCCCTGGCACGATATGCGGCCGTGGAGCGAGGGTGGCGAGGAGGAAGCGCAGCGCGCGCCGCCTGGACGGGCGTAGCCCCCTAGCGAGCGGTGCAAGAAGCGTACCTTACGCACCCTCTCCGGTGCTGACGTCAGAGCATTTAACGAGCGCGCGGGCGCAGCTGTTTCGAGCAAGCGAGCGAGCAGGTGGGCGCCGGGAGAGGAGAAACGCGAGAGGAGGGAGTGACGTCACATCCGCTCTGCTAGGCAGATGGTCATTCTATGCCAGGCAAGTGTTTTCCATTGACTAGCCGATTAAATATCTTACCAAATTCTTGTGTGTGACGTCATTAGTGACATTATTAATTCCGCTTTCTACTTCCCGGTTTCTAGGAATTTTGCCAAAGTAGTGCCCACGTGGCGGGCCTCTAAAGTCTACAATTATGTGCTTTGGGGAGCGGTAATCAGTGATATATAAATAATTCTAATTATTCCCGACACTTCAGTCACTCAAATTGCAACTAAACTTATGCTCTGATATTATATCTATAATAAAACCCATGAATATTGTACTGTACTATTTTTTTATATTTTTCCGGAGTTATTATGAATTTCGTCACCGGTCGTGTCTCAGGAGGTGAACCGGAAGTGCTGCGCAAGAAACAAGAGTGTCACGCGACTTAGTCTGTACAGCGCCGGACTGAAGGCGGAGATGGCCAGGGTTCGACTCCCGGTTCGGTTGAGTCGTGCAGGGTTTTCTTGGTTTTATTGCCCAAATGAGCACAGCGCAGACAGTGTTTGTCCGTCTAATGTATGTGACATCAGCGACATCCGATAGCTAGGTTGAAGAAGCTGCTGGACTGCTTCGCTTACAGCCATTATAGTAATGACCATCAGGAAATGGGGAGCAATGTTCTGTGGGGCCAACGCTGCACTCGTAGTCCTTCAGTCCGGAACTCGAAGGAGGTCCCACAGGCACCATAAGCGACATTAGTCTTGCATGATGCCTGCGTGAATTAGGAATCACCCTCATTCACGCCAGTGGAGGCCCTATCCAAGAAGGAAGGAAATGGGACTATCATAATCTGCCCTCAACACCCGCATTTCTTTCTCCTTCGAGTCCTGAAAGCTACTCGCCATTTCCCTTTCTAGTTTTTCCTTCTGTTTTTGCACATCCGAGGAGAAAGAGAAAGTGGGCCTGTTCGCTTTAGAGTAGTGCCGAGCACCCGTACAGCGGCAAGAAATCCGCCGCGTATTGTTACTGCACGACTGCTAATGTGGCTTCCCCGAAGAGCCAGAATTCTGTGAGCAGACTAATTTTAGAGCGTAGCTTCGACGCAGCGCTAATGTTTGCAATCTGTGGTATAGGTTCATTATATAAGCACGCTAATACACGAGTTAGTATATATACGCCAACTTTTCGAGGGTGCAATTTTGCCCTTTTTCACATCCTTTTCAGTGTTTAGCGGGAAAAGTAAAACTTGAGAGGACAGCCTCAAGGCAAGACGCACACAAGTGATAACTTTCAACAATGGTTTACTGGAAGCCAGATCACGGGTTTCTACAAGGCGAGAAGGCAAGGCGCGCCTTGCCTTCTCTCTGTATCTGCCTCGCCTGTACGCGCGCACGCACGCACGCACGCACGCACGCACACACACACACACACAAACACACACACACACAAACACACACACACACACACACAAACACACACACACACACGCACGCACACACGCACACACACACACACACGCGCACACACGCACACACACACACACACGCACACACACACACACACACACACGCACGCACGCACGCACGCACGCACGCACACACACGCACGCGCGCACGCGCGCACGCACAGTGTAGTAGCAGCTGTGATGTCAAGCAATGTTACTTGTGCGAAAAAGGACAAAGAAAGCTATCGATCCTTATCAGTTATAGTATGCATCCTTATCAGTTATAGTACGCACTGTGCTGCATTATTATAAGCACGGAGGCGCGCTGTGATATCAGCAAAAAATAGATAAAGGCAGGAAGGGGAGGGAAGAAAAGAAGAAGTTAGGTGATGTCTGTTTTCACAGCAAGGGAGAATAAAATTTACAGACGCCACTTGAAGGGCGCTCTTCCGGCTCTCCCTATGCGGTCCGTGTCCGAGTGGCAAAAAAAAATGCAAACATTTATCGACCTGTGTTTCAAAAGCTGGAACCAATTTCCAGAATTGTGTAAAGTGATAGAGCGGCCCCACAGACGCTATCTGAATAAAACTGCGCTTACAATAAGGACCTTAATATAGTTGATCAAGAAGTTGTGGAACAAAATGTTACGTGGCGAAAGGGCTCCGACAATATTAGTCTTTTTAATTGCCACCGCGCCTGAAAAACCCAACAAACAAGTATTGAATGCGGCGTCGACGTGGGCTTAAGTCTCCTATAGTTAAGTGCTCCCAAAGAGAGCACTTAGATGAAAAATTGAGAGTGACAACGTAAGATTTGTCTTCATACATTACACGGATTCTAGACGCCATAGCGCGGGCGGGCCTACGACTCTTATAAAAACGCCATTACGAGTGAGCTACCGACATGAACTTCACTATCATAAAAAGGATCTGCTGCTCTTACATGGACCACATCAAGGATCAATATATGAATGAATGAATGCGTTTCATACATCATTTCTCTCGAATTCAATAAATTTTTTATCGCACATTTGACGCCCACTGCTTCCTAACAGGTATTGATGCAACTGCCTGTGTTCCATATCAGGAGACAAAATTGTGAACCCCAATGCAAAGCACACATCGTAACCAAACATATCAACTGTGCGCCGACCCTATCATTTCAAGCATCACTTCCTTTTTTGTCCGTGTGTGTGCGCGTGTTCTACTTGAGTGGTGTTGTTCTTTGTGAAGAGTAACGGATGTTGCAATAATCTGTCGTTTTATGGGCGGCTCTCGGTAGTTGGCGAGGGAGGCGATATGAACTTTTTTCGTCAGTCCTATGATTAAGTGCTGAGAGTTTCTTAAAAGAAAGCGCTGTATGTCTGCCTTTTCTCCTTATGTCCACGTCTCCGTATTGTTCCTACACTTTATTTCAATTCAATTTTGGCAGTTAGTCCTGTTTTCACCACGATGGTTTTAATTTCTACAAGCTTCGTGCGGCTGCAGCTTAGAGTGGAACAAATGGCGCCGCCTACGGTGCTGAGAGGTACTAATCAGTCGTCTCGAAACAAGCTCTCGCCCGCCGGAAAACATGACACTTCGCCGGGGTTGTTTTCGCATTAGTGCCACGCAAAACAGTTATCGAAACAGTGTGTGCTGTCAGCTGCGATAAAATTTCCTGGAAGTTCCAGGACAAGTTTCAAAGGGACCGCCAGATTTCAGCAGCACGATGTTCGTGTTAACGATAAATGATCATCGCGCTTTTACAAGGATTAAAATTGATGAACCCGTGTTTACAACTGATGTATAGAGAGTTTACAATGTGATATTATTCACCCGAAAAGCACCTGGCCTTGCTGCAAATACTTTCATTAATAAAATGGCACAGGCACTTGCAATTCTGTAGATTACCGTATTATCGCATCTGCTATCGAGGCGGCACTGCTGAAACTCTAAAGAAATATGTCGCTGCTTAGAAACGGAAACATGCAGCTTAGCGGAGAAATGTATGAAAAAAAAAAGATCGCTTACATATCTGACAACCACATCATACGCATAATACAGCGAACGGTTGCCTTGCAACTACCTCAGTTTCTCTGCCGAACATAAGGTGCTTTTGCATACGATAATACACGTGTTCTGATTATCTCAGCCGGAAAATATATTCCACCACCTGCATCTGACTTCGCTAATTGTTAAAACATTGCTGCAGAGAAGCAAATCATTGTGAATTAGAATCAGAAGTTTACAACTAAAGTGTCCTTCATGACGTTAAGAACGACAGACTGTTTGGCTATAGTTGGTATGGGATCATACACACTTCAGCACAAACCACACAAGTACGTAGTGAGAAAGAGTGGGACACAGCGCTAACCAACAACTGAGGGTTTATTGCACGTGGGTTGAAATATATAGCTCCGCGCAACAGTGAAAGAATAAAAAAAACCTCACACAGCCAGATCAACTCAGCAGTTTCGACTGACACAGGCTGCTTCTTTTTTTTTTTTTTTTTTTTTCGCGACAAAACCAGCACATCTTTCCGATAATGCAACCGATGGGCAAATGACGCAAATTTTACTCCTAAACTTAATTTCTAGAGCTTCTAGTAGGGTAATTCCACGCCAATTGTTCTAACCGTGGCGCTGGAGCAATGTCCATTTGTTATTACACACACACACACACACACACACACACACACACACACATATATATATATATATATATATATATATATATATATATATGTATGTATGTGTTACTTGAACTGTATTTTCCCAAAATATTTTGAGCGGAAAAATGATTTTACGCCCGTGAGGGCCGTTTGGATTTCGCGAACCGCTGGAAAACAAGGTTCGAATTTTTTTTTTTCCAAAAACCAACCGTTTTGCGCATTCTTTCAGACTTTGAGCTTTTGCGCCGTCTGAACATTGTGCTTTCATTATAAAATGGTTTCACCAATTACTTTTACAAATTTCAATCCTTAGCATCGAAGCAAAAATACGCAAATTATAGTGTTTTGGGGAAATTTTTCACAAAAAACAGCCTCGGACGGAAACCTGGATTTTTTTTTTTTTTTTTTACAATTGTCCGTAAAATGTACTATCTAGGTGCAGTCGAAGCGCGAACCAAAATTTTGCAATGATGGAACTGCAATTCAGAATTACTTTTTATCGGTGATAACGCAAACTATTTCGATTATAATTTCCGTGGCGAAAGTAGCTACGCTGCCCAATTATATCCGCTTTACTGCATATTTTTTCATGGACCACCCTATTGTGTTACCGACGTCTAAGCACAGGCCAAATAGCTTTTGTGCCGAATTCATGTTTTTATTTGCGAGCCTGTGTGCAGCACTCAGGCGAAAATTAAATTTTAGAAGACAGTAAGTTTTAGGGACAGTTGTATGAAAACAACGCCAGGTTTTGTTCCGTGACCATCTTCTGCGAAAATACTTCCCAAAAACGGTATAATGTGCGCATTTTTACCTCCGTGCTGAAGGTCAAAGAAGATAGAAGTATTTTGTAAAACTGTTATCGAATGAAAGAAAAATGTTGAAACAACCCAAAAACGCAAATTTTGAAAGAATGTGCGAGACGGTCGATTTCTAACAGATTTTGTGTCACACCTGCTTTTCCACCGGTTCGTGAAATTCAAATGACCCTGACATGCCCAAAAAGTGTTTTCTTTATTTTTTTGAAATATATTGAGAAGTTATTGCACAACTAATGCTCATACACGTGTAATTTTGGTTTGTAATTTTTTTTAGAGAAAACGATATTTGTCTAGCGCCACGGTTGGTACAGTTGGCGTGGAATGACCCAGTATTTACCTGGTTGACCCGAGTATACCCTTGTGCAGAGAGAGACCCGACAGCTTCAACGATGCAAAGAACGCGAAGTCAGTCAGTACGCGTTCTCCGATTTTTTTTTCAGTTATGACCGAATTTGTATATGTAGGACATGACAGTCATTCTCCTTCTTTCTTTCGTCAAGTGATCAAGTAACGACAGGAATCAAAGATGATTCCAAGTTCCGTAACTTCGCACTTCCGAGAGAATGTGGCTTTGCCCAGGTTGTAATGGAAATGGAACTCATCTGTCTTGCCTGTATATGACATTACTTTCGTCGTTTGACCTTTTTATCACTAGTTTGTTTTGCACGCACCTATCGACAAAGGCGGATATGTCTTGTGCAGTCACGATTGCGAATTTCTTTGCATATCTTTATGTCCTCCCTATAAAGCAAGAAAGACGAGTTCTCTATGGCTTTGGGTACATCATTCAGAAAGAGATGGAAGAAAAATGCTCCAAGGACATTGCTCTAGGGCACACCACTGGCAGCTATGTACGTGCTTGAGGACTGGCCGTTGGAGGCGGCATAGCATTGTCGATCTGACAGGTAGTCTCGTAGCAAAGGCATTAAAGGTGCCGAAACACCAGTTTCATGGAGTTTTCAGAGCAACAGGGCATGACTGACACCATCACACGCCTTGCTTATCAGATCACAGTAAACAGTGCCAGTAAACAGGGCTCCTGTTCTCAGCCGCTTCCGATGCGTGGGCCATAAAGGTGACGAGGTTTGTTGTTGTTGAACGGTTCGGTATGAACTCATGTTGATTAGGTATTAGGCTGTTCCGTACGATGCATGCGATTAATGTGTGCAGGGCAGACTTGAGGGTTTTCGAGGTAGAGCAGAGGATTAATATCGGTTTGTAGTTTTGTAAGTCTGTTTTCGAGCCAGATTTGTGGATGGGAATGACGAGAGATCTCCCATGGTATAGGAAATGTTCGGTTTTTGAGTCAGGTGTTGTATACCCAAGTTAGGTTTGGACTAAGCACATCACTGAAGAGAGAGAGAGAGAGAGAGAGAGAGACTCTTTATTAGAAAAAGAGAGAATTTTGCAGGCGCACATCACTGAACGATTTAATCAAAGTCATAGGAATGCCATCAGGGCTACATAACAGAGACGGTTCTCGCTGCGAATGCTTTTGGCGATAAGTTCTTCACTAATAGACGCAATGTTTGGCGCATCACCACTGTGCGGTGGAAGGTCGGACGAAGTGGAGCCACCACCCCTGCCGAAAACTGGTTGAAAGTGTTGTGCAACCGCATCTGATATATCCCCAATAGTTTCGTGATGGCTTGTTAACACGGAGATAGTATCTGTTTTACGTGATGTCGACCTCATTAGCAAATATTTCCAGAAATTTCTAGGTATTTTAGAAAGATCATTTTCGTCTTAGCTAATGTACTTATTGTGATTACGGTCGTACAGTTGCTTACTGAGATATCGGTGCTCCTTTAATTGAGCTTCCCATCTCTCAGATCCGCTCTTCGCTCTTTTGTGGGCGTGCTCTTTGCATTTCAGTGATTTGCGAAGCTCATTCGAAAACCAAAATGGGTGGAGCGTGAAGGGCGACTTGGTTTTACGGGAAAGTGCAATAGCATTCCCTCCAGCAGAATAACAGTAAAATGTTTAATAATAATAATAATAATAATAATAATAATAATAATAATAATAATAATAATAATAATAATAATAATAATAATAATAATAATAATAATAATAATAATCACATTATTGTTGTCGTAGCAGTCAATTGTAATCGCAACCTCCGCCGATATATACGAGGAATGGGGGGCACCGACAGTCGAGAAAGTGGTGCGGAAACAATGCGCGGGGCAGTGCGGACACGACGCGTGAGTTGGAGGGGATCAACGGGAAAGCGGGGACGCCAGCAGCAACGGCCGCCGCGCGGCAAGGTTCGCAATTACCGCCGGATTGTCGCCCTCAACTCGTGGGACGCTGCACGGAGGGTACAGCTGCATGCGGCCTCGTCGACGTCGGCGCGTCTTCGGCTGCGATAAGCAGTCGGGGATTGCGCGTGTACAGCCGCGCGCAGTCATAACTTCTTCCCTGGGAATGCGCATCGGGCGCGAATATATTGGGCGCGCCTCCACCCGGTCGGCGGCGATGCGTCCGCGCCGCGGTGGAAACGGAAACGAACGCAGACGCCGAGGGGAGAGCAAACAGACTGACAGCGGCCGAACACCGGCTGATATTCACTCGCGAGCGCATCTGACGCAGCCGTGTGCGGGGCGGGCTGCCGGTCCTACCGCGCGGCCGCCCCGGGGCAAGAGCAACTCTTCCAGAGCACAGCGGAGCCGGGGGCCCCGAGAACTCGGCCGATCCTGATGTTTAGCGCAGGCCTGCTATAGAAGGGAGGCAGACATCCTCGCACAAATGGGGAAAAGAAAACGAACAGCCGAGCGGAGAACGGGCTTTTAATATGCGAGCTCTTCGCGGCGTAAGGCAGCCACCGGCGCTGCTGCTGAGCGGAGATAGATCGATGGCAGATCGAGACAATTTGCTGCAGCAGTCACAGCCGAATGCCTTCAGTGCAAAGAAGGAAGCGGGGGATGTGAAAATAAACGAGAAAAAAATCGAGAGGTAGAGAGAACAACAGTGGAACCAAGAGGCATTCGACGACGTGAAGAAGGCTTCATATGTCTCTCGGCGAGGGACGTTTGCACTCCCACTGCTCGCAGTCCTCAGCTGCTCGGTTCACCGAAATGTTTTGCTTAATATGCGGCTGTTTATCTTTGGGGCAGACTCGGCCGGGGACAGAACCGGAAGGAAAACGAAGCCTGGCGTTCGAGTAGGCCGCAGTGGGGTGGCGTTCGACGAGCGCGGTCATTGACGCGGAAGGCACCATTGATCTCGTGACACCCCCTTCCCCGGTTGTCAACTGCGCGGCGTACACGTGGACAGGAGGGAGGCAGAAAGGTGGGTCGATGAGGGCTCTAACCCCACAGGCGAGCAGCCAGGGCCAAGGGCTTTCCCCTTTAATTTTTCATGAGCTTCCGGAAGCCGCACGATGTCATTTCCATTGTTTTCTCTTTCGCGCTACGACACTGTGTATGTATATATATATATATATATATATATATATATATATATATATATATATATATATATATATATATATATATATATATATATATATATATAAAATTAGCCGGTGTGTAGACATGCAGCAGCTGAGATGAGTCCAGAGGGAGAGAGAGTAAACTTTATAGAAAAGAGCGCATGAGCGTAGGTAGCTCTTGCGCTGTGCAGTGCCTGGTCCCCTCAGCCCAGGAGTCCAGCGGCTTTAGCCGTCCTCGAGTGGTTGACCAAGTTGAGCTGGTCTGTCGAACTGGAGCTGGACAGGGCTGCCTCCCATTGCCGTGTGGTGGGGTGTGTTATGGGTGTGAGCTGTGGTGTGCTTGCGCAAGCCCATATACCATGTGGTAAAGCGTTGCGCATTTATCGTAGTGTGGGCATTTATAGGAATACAGCGCAGGGTGTATGATGTGGTAGAGACTCAAATGTGGATATGTGTTTGTTTGAAGTTTTCGCCACATTACGGCTTCGTCTCGCGTCAGAGCATTATGAGGCGGCGGTAGCGTACTTCGTGAAAGGCGATAGTGTTGTAGATGTGCGTGTAGGCTAATGGTATGGGCTCGGGGTGGAACTGCTCGGCATGACCCTCTAGCGGCTCCCGGTGTGTAAGCGCTCAGGCGTAGGCGTGTGCCTGCTGATTATCGCGTAAGGACTCATGCCCCGGAGTCCACACGATTTTTATGTATGACGGCAGCTGGTGCTCCCCAATCAGGATGCGATGCGTGGCCCTGGGAATCTTGGCCCTGGAAAAATTTCTGCATACCGCCTAGGAGTGCGTCAGAACTATGACGCACTCCTAGGCGGTATGCAGAAATTTCCCGTCATAGTTCTGACGCACTGGGAGTGCGTCAGAACTATGACGCACTCCCAGTGCGGTCTCGTCGTGATGCGTAACGCTATCGCTAGCTCCTCTGCCTCTGCAGCTCTCGCTCTGGAAATCGACGACGCATTCTTTTCGGGTCCCGTGACTGTCAACTACGCTGGTGACAAATGCGGTGCTTCTTGCGGTGCTGGCCGCGTCTACGTACAAGACATGGGGTGGTTCTCATACTTCCTCGCGAGCGCCTGCGCTCGGACATGTCGCCATCCAATGTGGAAGTTCGGGTGCATGTTTCTGGGAATTGGTGAGACGTGAATAGTTTCCTGTATCCGTGTTTGGATTTTTGTAAGTGCGCTGGTCTTCTGTACGGAATATCCAAGACGTTTCAAGACGCAGTGTCCCACTGTTGTGCGTTGTAGCCTTTCCTTCTCGTTTACCAGGTGTGCCTCTATAATTTCCCGTGCGTTGTTGTACACTCCTGTCTCCTCGAGGCTAAAAGTAGCCGTTCAGGGTGGGAGTCCGAGCGCTTGCTTAGACGCCTTGAGTATCAGCCGGTCGAGTACCTCCACTTCCACATGGCTGAAACTTAAATATGGGACCGAGTACGCAATTCGACTCACAACCAGGGCCCGCACTAGTTGTATCAGGTCCTGTTCCTCGAGTCCCCTCTTCCTGCTGGTAATTTGTTGCATCATGCGCAAGATCTGCGTGCTCGCGTATTGTAGCTTCTGTATGCCGTATCCTCCGCCCCCATCCTTTTGTAAGCGTAAGCCGAGAATACGAAGTCTGTCCACCTTGGGGATTTCTCTAGGACCTATTCACAGGTGGATGGTGGTACCTGGGCTGTTGATCATCCTCGTCAGCGCTTTTGGATTATGAGGAGCTCCGACTTCTCCGGCGCGCATTGCAGTCTGTATGCCTCCGCGTATCTTGCTACGACGTCCACTGCCTCCTGCAATGCCCCTTCTTGTTCTCCTATGGACCTTGCAACCGTCCATAGCGTGATGTCGTCTGCATACAAGGCATGTCTGATCCCCGGTATTTTCTCGAGCTGGGCTGGGAGTTTCATCACGACCACGTTGAAAGGTGTCGGCGACAGCACTGCTCCTTGTGGCGTTCCTCTATTAGGTTTGTCTACTCGATGTGACTTTACATTTCCCAGCCCTATTGTGTCTGTGCAATCTGTGAGGAAAGCCCTCCCGTTGTAAGTTCGTCGGCCGCAGTTCGTGTCGCTGAGATTTGCTAGTATGGCTTCGTGCCCCACGTTGTCAAATGCCCCCTTTAGGTCTAGTGGAAGAATTGCTTTCGCTCAGCACGGCGTTGCTGCATTAAGCACTTTCTCTTTCAGGTGCAGAAGCATGTCTTGCGTTGACAAGTTGGCCGAAAAGCAAACATCGTGTTCGGCATCAGTCGATGTTCTTCGATATGCGTCTGTAGCCTGTCAAAGATCATGCGTTCCATCAGTTTGCCGAGGCAAGACGTGAGCGAAATGGGTCTTAGGTTCTCCAGGCAGGGCATTTTTCCCGGCTTTGGTATCAGCGTAATCTCCGCATGCTTAAATTCCGAGGGCAAGGTCCCTCTGCTCCAATGTATATTGAGTAGTTCAAGTATTGCCTGCACGGTTGCATCGTCCAAGTTACGTAGCAACCTGTTGGTGATTCCGTCCTTGCCCGGAATAGTGTTTCGAGTGAGTCTTGCGATGGCCCGCGTCATCACGGAACGCGTTATGTCCCGGTCAAGTCTGTTTTCTAGTCTGGCGTAGTCAGCCGCAGGCTGTGCACCGAGTATCGGCTGGCCAATGTATCTACCTTGTAGGGCACACAATAGAAGATAGTCTGTGCCTCTGAAGTTGTGTATTAGTCGGCTCATTGTGTGCTTGCTTTCGATCTTGCTCTGGGTCGGATATAGTAGATGTCTGAGTATGGCCCAGGTCTTCGCAGGGCCCAGCGTTCCATGGAGTGAGTTACAAAACTGGTCCCAGTTCTGTCGTGCAAGTTGCTGTGCGTAGCGCTCTGCCTCGTCCGTTAGCCTCGCGATGCGAATTTTTAGCTTACGGTTGTGCCGCTGCCTTCGCCATCTTCTCAGCAGATTGTGGCGTTCTTCCCACATGTGTAAGAGGAGCGGGTCCACTGCCGGATTGTCCGTGGTGAGGGCAATAACTTTAGAGTGTTTGGCCGCCGATTCTTGCAGTTCTTTAACCTAGCCCTCCAGATCACTTATCGCTTGGGCTTCTTGCGTTTCTCTTTTGCTCAGCAACTTTGCCCAGTCCGTGATTTTGGTGGAGCGTATCTTTCTTTTTGGGAAGTTTACCACGTGTACCGCGACGCCGAGTATGAAGTGGTCGCTGCATAGCGTCTCGTTAGTGTTTTCCCACTCGACGTTCCGATGTCTGGACGTTAGCGCAAGATCGGGACACGTGTCGCGGGCCGTGCTGTTGCCTACTCTTGTCAGA
This sequence comes from Dermacentor andersoni, assembly GCF_023375885.2. Classification (NCBI taxonomy): domain Eukaryota; kingdom Metazoa; phylum Arthropoda; class Arachnida; order Ixodida; family Ixodidae; genus Dermacentor; species Dermacentor andersoni. Next base: position 67,076,390 of record NC_092814.1, read on the forward strand.
TATGTTGGGTCAGTCACTATCGTAAGGCGGTGATGTTGTATGACGTTGTACAAGGTCGTTCCCTTTCTGCTGTGTTTGACATACCCCCACGCCTTGTGCGCCGCGTTGAAGTCGCCTAATATGAGGGGGCGTCTTGTCCAGCTAGCTGCCTCGCGAGTGAAACCCCGACAATTCCACTGTCCAGCGGTGATCCCTCCATTTTGATCATTGTGTTTTCTGGCCATCCTGATCCTCTTGTAGCATTTGCTGGAGGGCTGGCTCTCTGTGTGGATAGACTCGCGGCTTCTTACGGCGTTGATCGTTTACCAGAGGGGTAAGAGCCTCGTGTAGTTGCGTTATCATGTGCCGGAGCTCGTCGAAACCCTTCTACATTTGCAGATGTAGCTCTTGGATGGCTTTCCTGTTTCATTGAATAACTCTAGACCTGAGGAGGGAACGGAAGCAACTAGTACATAAGAAGTCGATCAATGAGTTAGCCGTAAGAGGGAAAATAGAGGAATTCCAGATCAAGCTACAGAACAGGTATTCAGCTTTTACTCAGGAAGAGGACCTTAGTGTTGAAGCAATGAACGACAATCTTGTGGGCATCATTAAGGAGTGTGCAATAGAAGTCGGTGGTAACTCCGTTAGACAGGATACCAGTAAGCTATCGCAAGAGACGAAAGATCTGATCAAGAAACGCCAATGTATGAAATCCTCTAACCCTACAGCTAGAATAGAATTGGCAGAACTTTCGAAGTTAATCAACAAGCGTAAGACAGCTGACATAAGGAAGTATAATATGGATAGAATTGAACATGCTCTCAGGAACGGAGGAAGCCTAAAAGCAGTGAAGAAGAAACTAGGAATTGGCAAGAATCAGATGTATGCGTTAAGAGACAAAGCCGGCAATATCATTACTAATATGGATGAGATAGTTCGAGTGGCTGAGGCGTTCTATAGAGATTTATACAGTACCAGTGGCACCCACGACGATAATGGAAGAGATAATAGTCTAGAGGAATTCGAAATCCCACAGGTAACACCGGAAGAAGTAAAGAAAGCCTTGGGAGCTATGCAAAGGGGGAAGGCAGCTGGGGAGGATCAGGTAACAGCAGATTTGTTGAAGGATGGTGGGCAGATTGTTCTAGAGAAACTGGCCACCTTGTATACGCAATGCCTCAGGACTTCGAGCGTACCGGAATCTTGGAAAAACGCTAACATAATCCTAATCCATAAGAAAGGGGACGCCAAAGACTTGAAAAATTATAGACCGATCAGTTTACTGTCCGTTGCCTACAAAGTATTTACTAAGGTAATTGCAAATAGAATCAGGAACACCTTAGACTTCCGTCAACCAAAGGACCAGGCAGGATTCCGTAAAGGTTGCTCAACAATAGACCATATTCACACTATCAATCAGGTGATAGAAAAATGTGCGGAATATAACCAACCTTTATATATAGCTTTCATTGATTACGAGAAAGCGTTTGATTCAGTCGAAACCTCAGCAGTCATGGAGGCATTGCGGAATCAGGGTGTAGACGAGCCGTATGTAAAGATACTGAAAGATATCTATAGCGGCTCCACAGCCACCGTAGTCCTCCATAAAGAATGCAACAAAATCCCAATAAAGAAAGGCGTCAGGCAGGGAGATACGATCTCTCCGATGCTATTCACAGCGTGTTTACAGGAGGTATTCAGAGACCTGGATTGGGAAGAATTGGGGATAAGAGTTAATGGAGAATACCTTAGTAACTTGCGATTCGCTGATGATATTGCCTTGCTTAGTAACTTAGGGGACCAACTGCAATGCATACTCACTGACCTGGAGAGGCAAAGCCGAAGGGTGGGTCTAAAAATTTATCTGCAGAAAACTAAAGTAATGTTTAACAGTCTCGGAAGGGAACAGCAGTTTACAATAGGTAGTGAGGCACCGGAAGTGGTAAGGGAATACATCTACTTAGGACAGGTAGTGACTGCGGATCCGGATCATGAGACTGAAATAATCAGAAGAATAAGAATGGGTTGGGGTGCGTTTGGCAGGCATTCTCAGATCATGAACAGCAGGTTGCCATTATCCCTCAAGAGAAAAGTTTATAACAGCTGTGTCTTACCAGTACTCAAGTACGGGGCAGAAACCTGGAGGCTTACGAAAAGGGTTCTACTTAAATTGAGGACGACGCAACGAGCTATGGAAAGAAGAATGATAGGTGTAACGTTAAGGGATAAGAAAAGAGCAGATTGGGTGAGAGAACAAACGCGAGTTAATGATATCTTAGTTGAAATCAAGAAAAAGAAATGGGCATGGGCAGGACACGTAATGAGGAGGGAAGATAAGAAGATAACCGATGGTCATTAAGAGTTACGGAATGGATTCCAAGGGAAGGAAAGCGTAGCAGAGGGCGGCAGAAAGTTAGGTGGGCGGATGAGATTAAGAAGTTTGCAGGGACAACATGGCCACAATTAGTACATGACCGGGGTAGTTGGAGAAGTATGGGAGAGGCCTTTGCCCTGCAGTGGGCATAACCAGGCTCATGATGAATAACTCTTTCGCAAGCCGTTATTCTCCCTTCGAAGTGAAGCAGTGGTCATGTTGAAGCAACTGAGGGGCTGCATCTCGTTCACCTTTCATTAGAGGCGGCTCGTTCAAACAGAAGAATGGCAGACAACTGAACCGGAAGGGAGGATGTGGTTAGCTGATTCGGCCACCGACCAGTGTAAGTTCGATGGTGCAGCAGTAACGAGTGATCCGAGGGCACTTGCTGTAACGCTGCAGACCTCTCTGGTCAACTCTTACAACACCCCCCCCCCCTTTCCTTCTTTATTTCCTCCTTTCTGATTCTCAGGTTACAGCGGCAATCATGAGCGAAGTTGCAGACGGGACCTTTAGCTCGAGTCCGCCAGTAAGCTGGCTTAGTACCACGTGCCTCATTGCGGTGACGCTGGCGCCAACGCACTGCACCAAAAGCGAACATGGCGACACAAAACTGAACACAGAAAAAAAAAGCTGCAGTGCAGTTCTTGGTCTTGTAGGACCGTTATTTATAAACGCGCTTGCGAGCGTTCTACAAAAGAAAAAAAATTGTCCGTGAATAAATTTTGAACTTCAGAATATAGGCGTTCACATTTCTTGCTATACTCTTTAATTCTCTTCTAGTCAGTTTTTAAGTGGCTAGAAGTCCGGTGTACTTTCCTTCTCGACTGTTGGTGTGCTTCCACAACGTCCATTTTTTTTTTTTTTTCATCTGTTCTAGGTTACTATTTAGAGCGACAGCCGCAAGTAGCTTTCTTGAGTCGGACAAGGCTAACACTGTGGTCGTAAATGGGTTATCACATAAGAGAGAGAGATTCGCCTGTTATCTTTTTTTTTTGTCAATAAGAAGAAAAGAAAAGTACAGGAAAGATCGCCACCTTTCTTGGCGTCATATTATACCATACTATGAACCATAAGTATGAACCAACTAGCCCAGCAACAAGTACTGATTCGTTTCGTTACGGATGCGTGCTTGCGCCACTTGTTCTTCCTTCATATTCGCGTTCTCTAATACTATAACAAGTTCGCCAATGATAAGTCGAGAATATCACTTCGGTATGACAGATGTGCACAAAGTTTATGTTAATGGCCGTAGTGTGAATGAACATACTATATGCTTATACGGGGTGTGCCAGCTAACTGTAGCCAGCGTGTAAAAATAGGCGAATGCCACCTAGCTAGACAGAACCGAGGTAATGTTGTTTGCCGTCGCTTGGAGATACTCAAATTATTTTTTTCATTCCGCCTAATTAGATAATTAGTCAATATATTAATCAACTTCTCAAATATTATAATTATATGAAAAGTGTCAATGAGAAAATTGTAGAGGGGCATGAAAAACTTTAATACAGCTTTCTGTTGCTCAATACGTGTTACATAAAAGTGTTTTTTCCGAGCGTGAAAGAAGCCCGCGAATACATGCGAAGTTCCTCGAGCGGCCAGTCGGCCGGCAATAAGTTACGTGTATGCACAATATATGCATTATAAATGCATAGTGCACTATAAATACACTATAATGTTGCGTGTATGCACTATAAGTGCATTATTTTTTTAGTAGCCGGAGACTACCCCGTTCCGAAAGGAATAGAAGATGGCTGTCCGGATCCGCCGGCGAAAGCGGATTTCTTTGTGTGTATCTAAATATGAACTTCGAAACCAAACATCAAGCGAAAATTAGACTACATTTAAAGTGAATCACCACGTACTTATTTAGCTTACGCCCGTGCGCAACGAGTTGCGTAAAACAGTTCTTGCTCATCTTCTAATCTTTCATGGTTTCCCGCTATATTGCAGCAAATACCGAACAGCTGTTTTCACGGTGACCGCCATCTTGAGGGCGCTGAACAACATAGATTGGGCGTGTAATTGACGCATATGCCGCTATTACGGCTTTAAATATCGGAATTTTTACGTCTATTTCGAAATCTATTCGAGAGGGGAGGGCTGCGTTTTTGCGTTGAACGGATGTAAAACAATTTAGCTATCAGTAGCACGCAATCGCTCATTTAATAGGCGCTTTTGTCCTAAATGCACATTGCTGTACGGTACCTCTAAGAAAAAATAGTGATGCAGTAACCAGCGAAGACGATTATCTAAGTAAGGGAAGTAAGTAAGTAAGTAAGTGAATCACATTCTTATCTCGTTGAATGGGACCGTGTATCACTGAAATGCAATGGATGTACTAACAAGACTCTGAAGACATTGTGTTTGAGGATTTATAGATTGTTTTATAATACATGCATGAATTTGTTGTGCAAATTTTTGGACGAGTGAAAGCAAAGGTTCTCGTGAAGCGATCAATGATGTCAATTTATTTATTTATAGGTTATCAATACCGAATGTGTGAGTGGAACCACAGCCGACTGCGCGCACTGCACCGAAGGAGTAATTAACAAAGGGCTTCTCGAAGTAATTGTTAGCGCATCAGCCGAAGATGATTGCTGACGCTACACTTTGCGGCTCTGAGCGCCGAACTTTCTCATCCGATGGGCCACTCGTTGCTCCCGTTCCGCAACCCTCTTGGCAGTATAATGTTCTGAAGCCTTCTCGGTACGTAGGCGATGTCGCTCTGCCAACTCTTCTTCTCAGAGGGTCCGTCTTCGCCGTATTTCTATCTACGTTGCACGCCGCCGCAATCCTCGAGGAGCCACCCCAAGCTAGGCAAGCGGGCCAATAGCGCACACTAATCCCGCTGTCCTCACCTCTGCCTCTTCTTTGTAACGCCGGCGAGACGTCAGCTCCGCTCGAACCCCTCTGCCTCCTTGACCTACCGTCTCTCCTCTAGCTCGGCCCAACCTGGACTCTCTCCACCTCTGCGCGTTCCTTCCCTGTGGTCAGCCTGCTAGATTAAAGAAAAGAAAAGAAAAGAGAAGAAAAGAAAAGGAAACGTCTCACAGTAGGCAATGCTGTCCGCTTTAAAAGCAAACAAAGGAGACATCTTGTAAACGAGGAGAGCGTTTGATTGGGTCTAATAAAAAGTACGTTGCGTGCCCAAGCCCACGCTCACGTCGGCAGTTACGTAAATTTGACGCCAGGAGTCTGGAATAAAATCAGAATGACCCAGCTTTAAGTTATAGAGCCCAAGCCTTTGCAAGTGTACTATACGTTAGCCCGAGCAAAGACCTGTCCATGCGCAGAATGTGCTCGACGAGTTGTTCTTTCACATTCGACGGAAATAACTCGCCGGTTAGATCCTAGAGCTGCATTCACACAACGGGACGGATCGCCTAATCAATCTGCAGACGAATGTGACGCGGCTGAGCTGCGACGAATCGACGCCACCAGCAGCTTGTCAGCAACTTCCTTTGTGCGACGTGATGCGGCGTCACTGAGCCACGTCATACTCGTCCGCAGATTGAACCGGCGATCCACCTTTTCGTGTGAATCCAGCTTTAACGCGCGTTTATGAAACCATTCGTCTTTTAAATCTCGCGTGTCTGAACGCGTGTCTGAACAGAATCCTTGGGAACACCGAACAAGTTTGCAGCAGCGAAAATGGAAGGCCTCTTGTCGCAGGCGGATTTTGATGTTGTTTTCGTATCATCGGTTCATGAGGCTCAACGTGTTCTCTCCGGACCACCCTAAACAAGAACGGGAAAAATGAAAGTTATTGAAAGATACGCGCTAAGCCGATTGAACGCCTTGTTGGAATCGCACCGCTGGCACGAGTTGTTGGGGTCTCGGTGCTGACGCCCGTTATTGCCAATGGGTCGCAAGCCCCAAGGGTAGCGTTGGCCTGGCGGCCTGGGGCACTGGAAGCATCCGAAGGTCCCGGCAAAGCAAGAGAAGACTGGTAACAGAACAACTTGTTTATTCTAACATAGCAAAAGAGCGGCCGGTCAGGTCGACCGAAGTGGAGAGACGGGAGAGCACGTAACTCAACAGTACAAATCGGAGCCTCTCCCCTGGCGTCCGGGGCAGCTGCTCTTATACTCTCGGCGTCGCGGTCCAAAAGGGAAGGTCACGGGATGAAGGTCACGGGATGAAGGTCACGGGACGGCGGAGCATGAGCCCACGACGGCGCGCACGGTCGAGCCGAGAGACCTGCTGAACCGAGTGCAGTGACGCATCGCCAACCCGCCCACACGACGGCGCGAACGGTTGAGCCGAGAGACCTCCAGGCTCCTCATTCGGGGAACTCCGCTCCCCGGCTGCCGCGCTTTGACAAGCGAGGGCACACACACACACACGCACACACGAAGACACGTGGCACTGAAACACGCCTGGACACGCTTGGCGGGTAGGCGTTGCGGCGGCGTCGGACGGGCCAAAATGTCCGCCGCTTTGAACAAAGCCCCGGCGTCCGTTGCATCCGCGCCGGCAAAACCGCGCGTTGTAGGCGAAACGTAACAGACCGCCCCGCCGGGGGAAGGAGATCCCGATGGTCAGGGGACTGCATCCGCTGTCCGGAGGGATGTCGCTCGATGATGCTCATAACCATAGTCGGGCGTCCTTTGGCGTTTCTTGAGCGCAGCGCACAGAGAAGGCCTCGTTCTCACGTTCAGGTGCACACAGGACATTGCAAAGTGACTTCGGGAGAGTTGACATTTTTGTTCTCGTTTCCGGCAAGCGTTAGAACTACGCCGAAAGTCAACCGCTCAGTCAGCAAGCACGGCACAACCCTCACTAAGCCCTGCCAGGCTCTTTCCCCTTTTATACTGCTGCCTAGTTCCTTACAGTAGTTTAGCAGCACTCAGAACGCGTCCACAAATCGGAAAAATTGCACTAAAAAGCACATCATCACTTTGAAACACTACACAAAAGCGATAGGTTAAAAATCCTGCCTCAGGAAGAAAAACATCAGTAACAAGCAATTTTGAGGCTGATTCCCACGTTAGGGGCTTCGACTTAAGCCATCGGCGTTACCGTTGAGACTCCCCTTTTTGTAACGCACCTCAAAGGAATATTGTTGCAAAGCGAGGCTCCAGCGCAGGAGGCGGCCATTTTTGGGAGAGATGGTCTGCAGCCATTGGAGAGGGCAGTGATCCGTTTCAATGATAAACCTCGAGCCAGCTAGGTAACATGACAATTTCTGAACGGCCCACACGATACACGCACACTCTTTCTCGGTGGCGCTATACGCCTGCTCACGACTCGTCAGCTTACGACTAGCATACAGGACGGGGTGTTCTACTTCTCCATTTTCCCGTTGGCACAGTACAACGCCCATGCCTCGCTCACTAGCATCACACTGAACAACGAACCCTTTTGTGTAGTCGGGCGATCGTAGCACAGGCTGGCTTGTTAGGGCGCTCTTTAGGGCGCTAAAAGCTCTTTCCTTCGTCTCATCCCAGACGACTGTTTGCGGCTCTGTCTTTCTTAGAGCATCCGTCAAGGGAGCCGCGATATCAGAGTACCTGGGGATGTACCTCTGATAATAGCCGGCGACACCTAAGAACGACCGAATATCGGTCTTCGTACGCGGTTGCGGGAAGTCTCGCACAGCGGTCACCTTTATTTCAGAGGGGCGGCGTCGACCCCGACCAATCACGTGTCCGAGGTAGACAACCTCGGCCTGTGCTAACTGGCACTTGGGAGCCTTGACTGTCAAGCCCGCATCGCGCAGGCGGGTTAGCACTGCCCGCAAGTGCGCCATATGTTCCGGCCAGGATGCGGAGAATATCGCTACGTCGTCTAGATACGGTAAAGCGAATTCTTGCTGTCCCCGCAACACTTTATCCATGAGGCTTGAAAAGCAGTATGGCGCGTTCTTCAAACCAAAACTCAAAACTTTAGGACGGAATGTCCCCATTGGTGAAATGAACGCCGCATACCTACTAGCCTCTTCTGTAAGTGGAACCTGCCAATAACCCCTGACAAGATCTAGGGTGGAAATAAACTGAGCGCTACTCACTCTCTCAAGGCGCTCCTCGATGTTAGGGATCGGATAAATTTGATCCTTAGTGATGGAATTAAGCCTGCGGTAGTCGACGCAAGGACGAGGTTCCTTGCCCGGTACCTCAACTAAAATCAAAGGGGAGGTATAATCACTCTCACCCGCTTCAATAACACCGAGCTGTAGCATTTTCTTTACCTCAGCCTCCATAATATCGCTCTGGCGGGGTGACACCCGGTACGCCTTGGATCGTACTGGCTCTGGGGAGGTAAGTTCTATGTCATGAGTAAGGACAGAAGTCCTACCAGGCCTCTCAGAGAACAGACCTTGAAACTCTTGTAAGAGCTGGTGTAGTTCGGTTTTCTGCTCAGGCGACAGCGATGCTTTACTTATTAAGTCACTAATGACTTGATCGGTGTCTTTCCTGTTCGTCACTGAGCCTAGTCCCGGAAGCTCGATCGGAAGCTCTTCGGGAACGTTTACCATCATGCACACCACTGCTTCCCGTTGCTTATAGGGTTTGAGCAGATTACAGTGGTAAACTTGCTGTGCTTTCCGCTTTCCTGGCAGACTCACCACGTAGTTAACGTCCGACAGTTTTTGAACAATCCGTGCTGGGCCCTCCCACTGCACGTCGAGTTTGTTCTTTAGCGATGTGCGCAATATCATGACCTCATCGCCCACCTCAAAACGACGGGCCCTGGCTGTCCGATCATAATAAACCTTGGCCCTCTGCTGGGCCTCTGCCATTGCTTCACCTGACAACTCCTGTGCCCTTCTTAAGCGTTCGAGGAGCTTAAGCACGTACTCTACCACGACTGGGTCGTCGCCCCTGCCTTCCCATGATTCTCGAAGCATGCGAAGCGGAGATCGCAGCGAGCGACCGTACACCAGCTCAGCTGGCGAAAACCCCGTAGCCGCATGCGGCGCGGTCCTTAATGCAAACATCACTCCAGGCAGACACAGCTCCCAGTCAGTTTGATGTTCAAAACACAATGCTCTCAACACGCGCTTCATGACGGAGTGGAGCTTCTCAACGGAATTCGACTGGGGGTGGTGCACTGAGCTGTGTAACAGCTTTACCCCGCACCTTTCGAGAAAGGCTGTCGTCAAAGCGCTAGTAAACACTGTACCCTGATCTGACTGGATTTCTGCAGGAAAACCAACTCGCGCAAATATGGACAGTAGTGCATTGACTATCTCAACTGAGCTGAGTTCTTTAAGTGGCACTGCTTCAGGGAACTTTGTCGCTGGGCAGATCACAGTCAAAATGTGTCGGTACCCCGTGGCTGTTACCGGCAGAGGTCCCACTGTATCAATAACGAGCCGTCTAAAAGGCTCCGTAATGATAGGTACCAACTTCAACGGCGCCCTCGATTTGTCCCCTGGCTTGCCCACCCGCTGACAGGTGTCGCATGTCTTCACAAAGTGGTCTGCGTCCCGAAAACACCTTGGCCAATAGTACTCCTGCAAGAGACGGTCCTTAGTTTTCTTAACTCCTAGGTGTCCGGACCACGAACCCCCATGCGACAAGCGCAACAGATCCTGACGATAGCATTGAGGCACGATCAGCTGATCGAACTCCACTCCCCTGCGGTCTAGATACTTCCGGTACAGGACCCCACCTCTTTCCACAAAGCGAGCATTTTTCTTGGCGATACCTTCCTTGATAATGCAGCGTATGTTTTCTAGGCTGCCATCCTTCTTTTGCTCGGCTATCAAAGCCGACCGGCTGACTTTTAGCAACCTGTTAAGTCCGTCTGACGTAGGCGCGATGAGCAAATCTGGAGACAGCTCTTCTAACTTTCCCGTGTCGGGAATTTCCTCTCCAGTATCTGCTGCCTTTAACGCTACAGGCTCAATTTTATTCAGTTCGGGCGTGCTCTGAATACCAGCTTGCTGCGCCTCTGACCCTTTTTCATCGTTCAACAACGTCGGCCCCGCAACTACCGCCTTTGCAGCGAGCTCCCGAACCTTCGATCTGGTTAAGGCCTGAACGCTAGCCTCACCAAACAAAAGCCCCTTCTCGCGCAGGAGGTGATCGGACCTGTTCGAAAATAGGTACGGGTACTGGGGGGGCAGCATAGATGACACTGCGGCCTCCGTCTCAAGTGCTCCGAAAGGTCCTTCAATAAGCACTTTTGCTACCGGCAGACACACGCTATGAGCTTCCACTGCTTGCTTGATCCATGCGCACTCGCCCGCGAACATATCGGGTTCTACGTAAGAGGGGTGAACTACATCCATTGTAGCTGCGGAATCGCGAAGCACTCGGCACTCTTTCCCGTTCACGAGGAGGTCTCGCATGTAAGGCTCGAGAAGCTTCATGTTCTCGTCAGTGCTGCATATAGACAAAAACACGACTTGTGTTTTTGTTTCTGGACACTGCGCCGAAAAGTGACCCGGCTTCTGGCACGTATAACAAACGCGCGCTTGCCTCGTCTCGAACCGCTTTCTGCGTTCGGCTTCGGTTGCCGCCGTCTCCTTACGTTCGGTCGGACTGCTTTCACTCGCATCCGCACTACGTGTATCCCCCTTTGCTCTCATGGGTGTGAACTTCGGCCTCTCAAACTTGGAGCCAAATTCACCCTTTTGACCGTCCTTAGCTCCGCGAGCCCGACGCGTCACAAACTCCTCGGCTAACTCAGCGGCTCTAGCCACCGTACTAACGTCTGGCCTATCCAAGACCCAGTACCGCACGTTCTCAGGTAACCGACTATAAAACTGTTCTAGCCCGAAACACTGCAGAACTTTCTCGTGGTCACCAAACGCTTTCTCTTCTTTGAGCCACTCCTGCATGTTTGACATAAGCCTGTACGCAAACTCTGTATATGACTCACTTTTGCCTTTCTCATTTTCCCGAAACTTCCGACGGAACGCCTCCGCTGACAGCCGGTACTTTTTTAGCAGACTCGATTTCACTTTGTCGAAATCCTCTGCCTCCTCTCTCTCCAAGCGAGCGACTACGTCGGCCGCCTCGCCGGGTAGCAAAGTGAGCAAGCGCTGTGGCCACGTTTCCCGAGAGAACCCCTGCTTCTCGCACGTTCGCTCAAAGTTAACCAGGAACAAACCAATGTCCTCTCCAAGCTTAAACGGCCGCATCAGGTCCGTCATTTTGAACAATACTCGTTCTTTATAAGTGTCCGAACTGTCAAGGGCCCCACGATGCCTCATCAAAGGATTGTCCTAGAGTTAGGCGAGAACTCTCCATCTTGAAGAAAATGGTTAGGGACCGGTCGACCCATCGTGAAGCAGCTGCTCACGTCAGGCGACGTCGTTCTCGTCGCAGACGCTCATCAAGGAATTCTGCTCTCCGCACAAAGAATACGCGTGCCGCACAGCCTCTTGCTGTTGAATCTGCTCCAACCTCAGTGCAGAATGTTTCCAAACCGTGTATAGATAACGGAGCATCTGAAAAGACTGCCGTGAATGAGGAATGGCCACCACTGCCAAGGATAAGCCCTGTGGAAAAACCCCAACAAGGAAAGGCACCACAATGCTCCACCCCTCACCCAGATGAGCTGACAGAGCATGACCGCCGAATTGTAACAATGCTCAAGTCTTTGATAAATGCGATTCGCACGCTTGTGGGCAACTCGAATACGCCAACAGCTCGAAGCGCAGTTCAAGTGTTGGATGCCCTGAGCCCAGTGCTTGCAAATCTTGCATAAGCACAATGGCTCTTCCACTGCCTTCACTCCGTGATGAAGTGCGTAGCGCGACAATTTTCCAGTGGAATACCAGAGGACTTAAATCACGGATTTCATGTTTCCGCCAATACGTTTTCACGAACCGATTTCCTGTAGTGGTAATATGTGAACCGAACGTGTCGAAAGCGCTAAGACTCTCTGGATACGAAGCCTTTATGGCGTCAACGTGCGGGCAACCCAGCAAAGTAATTGTTTACATCCGTACAGAACTTACTTACATTCCCCACTCAGTGCAGCCTCATGATGGAAACCAATACGTGTGTCTCCGCATTACAAAGAATAAAGTGGCCTTCACCCTTATCGGCGCCTACATATCCCCATATAGTCGGTTCGACGGCGACCGATTGCGAGACATCCTGACGGCAACTACTGGACCCTGGATTATCACAGGAGATTTTAATGCTCATCACTTGGCTTGGGGAAGCTCCAGAATAGATTCCAGGGGCCGGAAACTTGTGGAATTTGCTTCCGACCATGAACTTTGCATTATGAACGATGGCAGTCCGACGTACTTGCGTGGTGCGAACTATAGCAGTTGCCTAGACTTGACCTTGGTTTCACGGCAACTTGGTCAAAATGTTCGATGGTTCTCTGACATCGAGACTCATGGTAGTGACCATATTCCCACCTACTTAATTATCAATGGATTTGGAAGCTTCTCCTCTTGTACTTCCCGACAAGCATATATAAGGTGGTCAACGTATAAGACAAAGGTGGAAGAGGCATGCAAAGAAGGATTTACCGGCACCATTGAAAACCTTATTACAAGTGTACTGGAATCGTCTAAGTACACATTTACGTCTGCGAAAAAACGTACGGATTTTGACATGGAACTTGAGCGACTTCGAACGATTCGCAGAAGAGCCGAGAGGCGATACAGGCGCACGAAGTCAATTAATGACCTTAGAGTCGCTCGACGTATACAGAAGAAAATCCAACGTCGTATGGACAGGTTGGAGGAACAACGGTGGAAGACGTTCTGCGAATCACTTGACCCCCGCAAGCCACTGTCTATCATATGGAGGACGGTGCGCGGCCTTGGCTCGTCTCCACAGCAACGACACCCATTCTCAGCCCTAGCCCTTCATCAAGGCCGCTCACAGGTCGATATAGCCGAAGATTTCTGTGTGAAGATTGCGGGCAGTGTGGTCACCATCAATAGTGAAATTCTGGGTGAAGTTCCTGCGACACGCTTCCCAGAATTGAATGTGTCCTTCTCACTTGAGGAATTGGACGCTGCTCTGGCCTCATGCAGGCGCTCATCGTCGCCAGGACCAGATGGCATCACCTACGCTGCTTTATGCCACCTAGGTGAAGATGGCCGAAGCAGACTGCTGGAATGTTATAACCAGTCATGGAATGATGGCGTCGTTCCTGAGCGGTGGAAGTCCAGCCGCTTGATACCACTCCTGAAGCCTGGAAAGTCGCCACTTGACCTAGCGTCCTACCGACCCATTGCGCTGTCCAGCTGTGTTGGGAAGGTCATGGAAAGAATGATTCTCACCCGCCTAGAATGGTATCTTGAGCGCCACAACGTATACCCCGATGCCATGGCTGGTTTTAGAAGAGGCCGTTCCTCTATTGACAACGTCATCGACCTAGTCTCGTCTGTACAACAGGAAAAACACCACAAGCGTATATCGGTTGCACTATTCCTCGACGTGAAAAGCGCCTATGATAATGTAACGCATGAAGCCATCCTTGATGCCCTGGAAAATAATGGAATAGGTGGACGCATGTTTCGGTGGATTCGGAGCTATCTATTCAAAAGATCCTTCTTTGTGCACAGTGCAGATGGCCGAACTGCTGACCATTACACTTACCGTGGCGTCCCTCAGGGTGGGGTTCTTAGCCCCACTTTGTTCAACCTTGCAATCCTTGGCCTTGCCGACGTTCTGCCACATACAGTAAACCTTTCTATATATGCTGACGACATATGCATATGGGCCTCGGCAGTTACACGTCTCCAGGTGCGTGCACGGCTCCAAAAAGCAGTGACCCTAACATCATCGTACCTGCGTGCGCAAGGCCTCAGCATTTCGACCGAGAAGTGCGCCTTAGTCGCCTTTACCCACAAGCCCATGACCTGGTACCCCATTTCTATTGACCACCAACCAATTTCCTACGCAAAAACTCACCGATTCCTAGGCGTTATTATAGACAGAGACCTTTCATGGAGCCCCCACATCACATATTTGAAGAAGAGGCTTACTTCTATCTCCCACATACTAAGGTTTCTCGCCGGTAAAACGTGGGGCACATCCGTGGCATCTATGCTTCAACTATACAGGACGCTCTTCCTGGGATACTTGCGATACAGCACACCAGTGCTGTCCAATACTAACAAAACTAACATCCATGTCCTACAGAGCATTCAAGGCCAAGCCCTTCGAACATGTCTGGGGCTACCTCGAAATGCTTCAACCGTGGCAACAATTGCCACCGCGAGAGACCACCCAATAAGGACCTATATAGATATCGACGCGCTCCGGGTGCATGTTCGCCATATATCCCGAGTCCCTGACCACCATCTCGCTCGATTGCCTGAGAAAAGACCCAGGGCAGCGTTCTCCAGATCAATTGCGGCTAACCGGCACTCTTTGTCTTTGAGGCACTCACCCGCAACAAGAACGCCATCCCCTATGTGGTGCTTGAAGAAGCCTCCTGTGTACCTTGCTGTTCCAGGAATAGTGAAGAAAGCTAGCCTGACCACCGCGGCTCTCAAGCAGATCACACTGGAACTTCTGCATTGTTCATACTCTAACCGAATTCATGTTTACACGGATGGTTCCGTCTCGGAAAATTCTACGGGCGCAGTTGTTCTACCATCTCAATCGGTCGTCATCAAGTTTACGACATCACACGTAACGACATCTACAGGCTCTGAACTGGCCGCTCTTCGCGCTGCTGTCGAATACATTGAAAAAGAACCGCCCAACAAATGGGCAATATTTTGTGACTCGAAAGCAGCCCTCCAGAGCTTGAGAAGTTTACGATGTGGCAATTATGAACAGCTGGTGTCACAAATCCACGAAACCTGCCATTGCGCTTCTGAAAGAGGACATAACATCATATTTCAGTGGCTGCCGGGACATTGTGGCATCGTTGGTAATCACCTCGCCGATGACGCTGCCCGACGTGCCCAGGCTGGCTCACCGACACTCCTTATACCTTTATCCAGAGTCGACGCTGCAAGAGAGCTTCGCAATCTCGCTCGTACAATCACGTTAGGTTGCTGGCATACACCTCAGAACTCTAAGTGTCGTTTACACAGCCTCGACCCATCACTGAAACTTACATTACCAGCGAACCTTCCACGACGTGACGCAACACTGCTGTGTCGGCTGTGGGTAGGAGTAGCATTCACCAACTCCTACAGCTATCGTATTGGAATGGCGGATTCACCAATGTGCGCGAAGTGCAAGTGTGAAGAGACCATCAGTCACCTTCTGTGCCACTGTTCTCGCTTCGATAATCAACGCGAGACTCTCCAGTGTGCCTTAAATAGACTGGATGACAGGCCATTTACGGAAGCGAAGATCTTGGGGGCCTGGCCTCATAGTTCAATGGCCCAGAAAGCAGTTCGAGCGCTTTTTCGCTACCTGAGGGAAACAGACTTGAGTGCCAGACTGTAGACATCCTATATCTAAGTTCTCTCTCTCCCTCTTTCACTCCCCATTCCCCTCCCCACGTGTAGGGTAGCAAACTGGACTCAGTCTAGTTAACCTCCCTGCCTTTCTGTCTTCCCTTCTCTCTCTCTCTCTCTCTCTCAATACTCGTTCTCCTGCACTGTGTGCCTGACTTCCATTACGAGCGCGTTCCATCTCTACCTCGAGACGCTTCATTTCCAAAGCGTGTTTGCGCTCTTCTTTTTCTTTCTGTTCTTTTCGTTCACGCTCATCTTTCTCTTTCTGTTCTTTAAGTTCACGCTCATCTTTCTCTTTCTGTTCTTTAAGTTCAAGCTCCCTCTCCTCAATGGTCTCAAGGCATTCCGACAGCTCGTCATCCTCAGCTTCTAACTCAAGAATAGCCCTTAGCAGTTCTGGTTTTCTGAGTTTGTCTGAGACATCCAGACCCAACTCTCTTGCAAGCTCCAGCAATTTCGGTTTGCGCAACGACTTCAAATCCATGGCTGCTCTGAATGCTGCTTTCTCTACTGCCTACTATTGTCTTGCCGCAAACTAACCCGGCAGCAACGACAATCACAATTACCAGCTCTGTTTCTAACACTAACAAAAGCCTGGCAAAACTCAGAAGAAGAAAGTCCCGCACTCACCAAACCTCGCAGCCAAGACTTCAGCGCAGTCGTTCCGCTGCAGGCAACCAGTCATCACACAGGGCTCGTTGCACTGCTCCCGGATGGTCGTTGAGCTGCTCAGCATACAGTCAACCGCATCTCTTCGCTGCTGGCCTCCGTTGTCGCGATCTCACCGCTGGCAACCAGATGTTGGAATCGCACCGCTGGCACGAGTTGTTGGGGTCTCGGTGCTGACGCCCGTTATTGCCAATGGGTCGCAAGCCCCAAGGGTAGCGTTGGCCTGGCGGCCTGGGGTACTGGAAGCATCCGAAGGTCCCGGCAAAGCAAGAGAAGACTGGTAACAGAACAACTTGTTTATTCTAACATAGCAAAAGAGCGGCCGGTCAGGTCGACCGAAGTGGAGAGACGGGAGAGCACGTAACTCAACAGTACAAATCGGAGCCTCTCCCCTGGCGTCCGGGGCAGCTGCTCTTATACTCTCGGCGTCGCGGTCCAAAAGGGAAGGTCACGGGATGAAGGTCACGGGATGAAGGTCACGGGACGGCGGAGCATGAGCCCACGACGGCGCGCACGGTCGAGCCGAGAGACCTGCTGAACCGAGTGCAGTGACGCATCGCCAACCCGCCCACACGACGGCGCGAACGGTTGAGCCGAGAGACCTCCAGGCTCCTCATTCGGGGAACTCCGCTCCCCGGCTGCCGCGCTTTGACAAGCGAGGGCACACACACACACACGCACACACGAAGACACGTGGCACTGAAACACGCCTGGACACGCTTGGCGGGTAGGCGTTGCGGCGGCGTCGGACGGGCCAAAATGTCCGCCGCTTTGAACAAAGCCCCGGCGTCCGTTGCATCCGCGCCGGCATTACCGCGCGGTGTAGGCGAAACGTAACAGCCTTCTTGACGCGTTTTGGCCCTTTCCGGGAAACTTGTTCGTGCAATGCTCCCATTTGAGAATCGCCTTCTAAAGCACCAAACTTTTCTCATCGCGTAGATGGAGGAAGGAAACAACAAAATAACTAAGTTGTTGCAGTGGCGATGCAGAACTGCATACGGTGTATGGCTCCAAAACATTTACCGAGCAGAATTAAGCCATATTATGACGCGTCCCAACCTCAGTGACAGTTGCCGCATATTTATTACAGCGTAAGCTGTTACAGGCTCATTGCAATAGCCATTTCAATTGACAATATGGTCCGCTGCCGCCACCACCGGTGTTCGTGGCAGCTATCCCCAGGAATGAGAAGAAAAAAACAGTTACCAAGTTAACGAACCCGGGCACTCTGCGCGGGAGTCAGCTACTCTACCACTGCACCACGCCAGCTTTTTTTTAACATGGTATTTATTACAATGAATGAAATAATATATGTATAGGAACTATTTACAATATACACTGCTCGTATACCTGCGATCGCTTATGACCTCCTTCTACGCCACGCCAGCGTTTGCCAGCTGGTGCGGAAACATGCCCTATGCACGCGTTCTAGCGCGCGAGGAGTCACGCGATGTGAGATGCAAACCGCTTAGCGTCGATACGTGAACACTTTACATTGCAGTTGCATATTATTGTACCAGGTAGATGAAGAAGTTTTGAGGAAGAAAAATAAGATTAAGGAGATATATGCAAATATGCCATAATTAAATAAAACGTGTATAGCGTACCTGAATAAATCAAGCAAGCTAGGGACTATTTGTCACCTCCCCGTTTCAAGAAAGATTACAGTAAATTATCATCATCAGCAGCAGCAGCATCGTATCATGCCACGTGTCAAAGTGAGTGAGTGAGTGAGTGAATAAACTTTATTATAGGTCCGGCGAGGACGCGAACTCGTCGCGCACTCGGCTAGTCCCACGTCGGGACCGGCAGGTCTAGCCCACCGGCCCGGTCGCGGGCACGCTGGACGGCCAGGATTTGCTTTTCTAGAGCGGGGCTACGCAAAAGCGAGTCCCACTCCTCCTTGATGAACTTGGGGTATGTCGACCCACACTCCCACAGCATGTGCGCTAGAGTGGAGGTCTGCCCGCAGGAGGGGCAGGCGTCGTCGCGATACACGTCCGGGTAAGCCTCGTGGAGAACGGACAGACACGGATACGTACTGGTCTGCAGAAGCCTAAGCGAAACGGCTTGCGCCCTATTCAACTTGGGGTGAGGGGGTGGAAAGACCCTTCTAGACATGTAGAAGAATTTAATAAGCTCGTTGTGAGTAGCGGGAGCGTCCCTGTGGCCGTAGGGAGGAGGGGAGTCGGTGCTTCTTGTAGAGGAAGCGCGGTCGGTGAGGTCACGCGCAGCCTCGTGAGCAGACTCATTGAGGTTCGGGAGAGCACCCTCGACCGACCCTACGTGAGCTGGAAACCAGTGGATTGAATGATGCGTGAGAGCATCTCGACTCGAGCTGCTAAGAAGACGAGCAGCTTGCTTGGCGGTGCAACCCTTCTGAAAAGCCCTAACTGCTGTTTTGGAATCGCTATATATCTCGGATCCACGACCGTCTGAAGGATGTGCATGTGCGCCGTACACTCTCGATCCCTGCGTTTACTTTTCGGTACACGTTATATGGCATCTCCTTGCAAAGTATAAACCGCTCCTGAAGGAGCTAATCCTAGAGCTACACCCGCAGCTGCAACCAGGTAACGTCGGGCTCAGGAGACCACTGCGCAGACAGCAGCACAAGCCGAAACTTGCAGTCGACGGCGGGCGGACCGTTCAGTTCGTTCTCGTGAAAGAGACGCCAAGAAACTTCGCCGCGAAGTTATATATATATATATATATATATATATATGTGTGTGTGTAGTGAAAATGCGCAGCTCCTATGGAGCTCGTCCTCCAGCTTACGCTGTGACTGTGCTTCGAGTGCCGCGCAGGCCTGTGATATTTTATTGTAGTGTGTAACAAAGTTCTTCAGCCAATCACTACAGCCTTATAGTAGTGTAAAGCGGACTAGTATACCGGTATATTTCATCAAAGTGCCCAGTAAAGATAACCATTCATTTTAAATATCGACGTCAGTAAACTGAAAAGGTCGCGTTTTTCCCCGTGTCTCATTACGCCCAGCCTCACGGCTCAATATACGTGCTGCCATTTCTTTCTTTCTTTTATTTTTTTTTTGTACTTCTTCAGACGCACACGAGGATTCTTTCACGCATGTAAACAGGACGTGCGTGCCAGTGCCCAACTAACGGCTCGCTATTTTTCTTTTTCTTTTTTTTTAATGAAAAGGTTCTTTGGAGCGCAGGTTATTCGCCATCCATTGATTTCCGTAATCACTTCTTATTTGCTACGCTTATTGATTTATTTACGGAGTGGGCTTGAAGCAGCAGCGGTCGATGAAAAAAAGAAATGAAACGTCGCCGCAGGCTAATATGGGTCGATCGAAACGTCGCCAGAGTCTCGTAGTGCGCCGAAAAGAAGTACTCGGTCCGTGTCGAAACATGCGCGCGTCCTCTGCAAGAGCGGACAAGCCTCTGCAGGCCTTAGCGTCGCTACAGCATAACGCTGCCGCAGTGTCTTGGAGAAAATAATCGTGATTTCCTATCGTAGGGGCATTCAGTGCCTTCCAAGAAAAAGTGGCAGTTGGCAATACGAGCTGATGTTAAACTTCATGGAGTATCGTATAGGCACCATGGCATCTAAGCACCCAACTCGGTTAACAACAAGCTTTGTTAAACTTGAAGAAGCATGGTCGCCAACGCTCCACACATGCGCTATAGTCAAACGTTTTAAATCGATTACGCGGTAGCATGACCGGCCTTTGTCTGGCCGAATAGTGAGCCCTTGTACCACTTTCATTGCTCCAGGGAACCAGGAATTTAGCGCTACAGGAGCCCTCCAACAGTAGCGGCGACCTTGTCCGGTACGTCTTTGCTTCCGCTTTTTTGACAGAAAATGGTTTTTCTAGACAAGGGAACGTGGTATTGCGCGTCATTCCCTTTGTAATGCGCAACTGTCGGTCCTTGGTAAAAATGTGGACGGCTTTCGAGTGTTCTCAGCGAGCTACACGAACTCTATAGAACGGGCGTCTTTTATCGGAGTTGGTTGGTGCGCAAAAAAAAAAAAAAAAAATGCGCGATAAGCAATATCCAAATAATAAGTGCTTGCGAAAAACAGGGAGTCATTCCACTTATGCAATCAGGTGGCTTGCGCTCTGCCAGTTTTTGGAAGTGGGACGGTGTCCTGCCGCACAATACTGCGGTTGAAAGGGCGAGTCGCATTCGCAATTCGGCAAGAGCGCTTATGTGGCGTGTCACTTCAGGGACACTTTTTCGTGTGCATTTTTATATCTAGTGCAGAACATGTCCGTTGATATATTAGAAACCACGATGACGGACACATTGCTGATAACGCTATCGGCGGATCGGCAGTGTCCCTGCTTTTTCTTTTTTTTTTTTTTCTTTTGTTTCTTCTTGTTCTTCCGAGCGCCACAAGGCCGAGGCGATGATTTGGGCTAGTTTGTCATACTGAGAACCTCAATAGCGCGAAAGAGACAGGGACAGACATACACAGACGTGTGTTGTAGCTTCGTTCCAGTCTTTTTAGCACTATCGAGGTTCCCATTATAGGCTGTTCATGTTTGACATGTTAGCCACGTCACCCCTCACTCGAAGGAAAAGAATTTTCCATAACTCGTCCTTATACTCGCAAATGTTGCGATCAAGCCACAACTGAGCCGCCGTAAGTGCGCAGTGTATCGTGTCTTCTGGTAAGATCTTCTACGCTTGGATGCTCTTGAAAGGCTATATGTGCGAGTAGAAGAGCACAGGATTGAAGTACGCACCAAACAATGAACACTCTCTTCCGCCCGTTCCAACTCTGTGAGGACAGGTGCGTAATTCAAACAACTCCTCAATAAACAAACTGAGTCTCACACAAATTTCATACGTTTACAATAAACGAGAAGAGAGGGGGTTAACCGAGGGTCCCGATTTTTATTAGTCATATCATGAGAAGCCAACAAACACTGACACCAAGGACAACATAGGGGAAATTACTTTTGCTTAATGAATGAAATAAAGAAACGATAAATTAATGGAAATTAAAGAGGATTAAAAAACAACTTGCCGCAGGTGGGAACCGAACCCATTACCTTCGCATGTTGTCCTTGGTGTCAGTGTTTGTTGGCTTCTCATGATATGACTAATAAAAATCGGGACCTTCGGTTAACCCCCTCTCTTCTCGTTTATTACATAACCAGGGTCTCGAATCCGGCAACATTGATGCCTTCAGGTAGCATGTGCGGGTTTATTGACCAGTTGCCTTCACCCAAAAAGATCACGTTCTCGTGACGCCTGCGGCAAAAAGGACGTTCCACGTCCGACGTCAAGGTATGTGAGTGACGGCGCTGGCTAACACTCCCAGGGTTCTACTAGGACACATAAATACCCAAGAAAGTGGATGGGGAAACAGCGCCGCGGTAGCTCTATTGGTAGAGCATCGCACGCGAAATGCGAAGGTTGTGGGTTCGGTTCCCACCTGCGGCAAGTTGTTTTTTCATCCACTTTAATTTCCATTAATTTATCGTTTCTTTATTTCATTCATTAAGCACAAGTAATTTCCCCTATGTTGTCCTTGGTGTCAGTGTTTGTTGGCTTCTCATGATACGTTTACAATGCAAGAAGTGAAAACTGGGACATACGTTCGGGCAGATAACAGCGGAAGTGTGTGTGTGTGTGTTTTTCCCTTAAACATTCCGCAAGCGTTTGACTTGTTCTGAGTACTTTTTTTCTTTGATAAGGAAGTTTACGCAGGCCCCCTTTTCTCGTGTATCTACCGGCTTTATGAATAAAGCAATCAACGTGGGCATAAGTGGTCAGTGCCATCAAGCTTAACAATTTTCTCGTGTTCCTTGAAGCAGAAGGTGTTACAAGAATAAACACTGCGACTGGTAGCAGATATGAAAATACGTGAAAAAGTAACCAACTTCCTTCGCTGAAAGCTTCGTACTGAGTTCATTTTCATTTATTAGTGCATCGCTATCTTTATTGCTAAAGCAAAGCCAAAACGTTCGTAATGGCACACACACACCCAAAAAAAATAAAGAAAGAAAAAGTATGTGTGCCGGTGTGTAGGGGGGAGGAAGAGGCGTGAACGGCCTCAGCTGCCACGTAATTTCTAGATTTTTTTTTCATATTTCATTTGTAATTTAGATTTTAGGCAGAATTAGTTTAGCGTGTGCGCACAATTAATGCATCTCGGGGCTTGTTATTAGCGGGCGTACGCTTTTTGCGCTCATTTTGTCTTCAAAAGGGTGCGAAGAACAATACAGGAGACAAAGTATGAGTTAAAAAGAAAATTCCCAACACACTACAGGACCCCGATTTCAAGTTTTTAGCCGCGTAAGTTTTCTGAAGTGGACCTTCAAAAAAAGCTCTTTTGGCTTTTCAATTAAGCGGAACACACTTCTGCTTAAATTACAAAGCCACCGAGCATCGGGCTCGATGCGGTAGCCTCGGACGAAAACTTTTTTTTTTTCGAGTTTACCTCCATTTTTTGTTCTATTTCTCTCTTTGCGGTCCTGCGGGGGGAAAAATGCTAATTCCGCAATAAAGCATGCGCCAATGCTTTTCCCCTCTCTTGTGGATTGACGCCATTCCACGCACAAATTTTGCTAATCCTGGAGCCACCTCCCCTCTTTTTTCTCCCCCATGTAATGTAAGTATAGCGGGATCCGCTAATTGAAGCGCCGATTGCTCGTGCCATCTGCGGTTTCCTAAAGCTCGCGCTATGGGCGCTCTATCGGCCGAACGGCAAGTTCATAGAAGCGCCATGATTATTGTGAGTTCGTATGACAGACGGGCAGGTAAGCCGCTCTTGTCGTGAACCAATGCAGTCGGCTCTTGAGAAGAGAGTCGGTGCGTGACTGTTATTAACTCAGACAGCTCAATCCACTCGGACGGTTGTAGCATGCGAAAATATAAATGTATGCTTCTTTTGGCTGCAAAAAAAAAAAAATAATAATAATAATAAAGTAGTAAAAGGCATCTTCTGTTTTCCCCCTAGAATGACGTAGAAACACATACGCGCACAATAGAAAAACTACTAAACAGTCTATAACAAATAAACAAGAAATAAAAACTGTACCACCGAAAGAAGTTCCTTAAGTGCCTCCCGGAACAGTATGGTACGTAGCTGGCCGGACGATAAGGACGATGACGACGAAAACGCTGGCGTTGACGACGCGATGGTTTATTCTTTCAGGAAAACAATGCCGTAAACGTGACATTTACGTGCGTACGCATCCCGTACTTCGTTCGCAGCTGCGAAGCTGTTGAAGGCGCTTCTGATCGTAAGATGACAATAGCATGACTGAACATGTCTATAGGTAGACCAAAATTGTTCAGTCAAGAGTAGTTTTATAACTTTGACGCTACCGACGACTTGGGTATTCTGAAATGTCTTGAAAACTCGTTCAGCACGGTCTCCTTCCTTTACCTATCTCTTTCAACTGCCGACGACATTAGGGCCTACTTTATTACTTTATATATATATATATATATATATATATATATATATATATATATATATATATATATATATATATATATATATATATATATATATTAGTCAGCAACGCAAAGCTTTCAACTGGTAATATATCAGCTACGCTGACTGCTGGACCTCCATCTCTGTTCACTAAGAACGAACGAAGTTTCTTTTAAATGTATGCAAAGCCAGTGCTGTGTGTGTACACTGTCCGCCTTGTCTTCCTCGCGCTGTACCTGTAACTATAATTAGCGTAAGGGCATTTTTCTTAATACGGGCCCCGTTTCACTGACGAAGCAATGCAAGTGCCAACTTTTCTGCATAACATAGCCAACTTGATAGCGTTTGATAAGTTATAATGCTCACTTGCGACATGTCGCCAGAGCACCGCTGCATGACCGGACTCTTTAACACATAGTATATATAGGCTGACGAATCTTAGCGCAGTTGGCATCAGAGCGCCTTTGTCGATATTTAATGACTCGCGAGTGAGTAGAAGTGTCCTCAGCTCGTGAAAGACTGCTAGAGTAAACCCGTATTACAGTTGGGAAATGCACCTTTATCTTTAGACTCGTTCCGTCATTAGCGTGACTAGCTCCATATCTAAAAAGAACAAAACAAAAAACAATGGGAAAACGATTGAGAGCAGGTTTAATTGTTGTGGTGACGAAACGGGAATACATGCTTCTATCTACATTTCCTTTTTTTTTTTTTTTGCCACAAATGATGATAATTGCAACATACATGGAGCATGAACTTGGCGGCAGAAACGTAATTACAACATACTTTTAAGACATTAAGCGAGCATTTAAAACTATCAGCCACCTTCATGTCTTGCTTAGACGGTTGCAAATTGGTATGCGAAGAAGTCATTCCGACGGATCTCCGAGTTTTCAGAGACAGTAGATTATTCGTGCAAAATACGGAATGGCATTTAGCGGTCATGCTGTTTAACAGTTATGCTGTTTACCATTTCGAAACATTTGCCTCTAATTTTTCGATCATATCTCAGAGCTGGCGTTACCCGGCCGCATGGAAGTGTGTACTCGTGCATAAAAGTTGTCCTACTTGTGGCGTCGAGAACTACCGTCTCACTTCTCTCATTATTACGAATTTTAAATTGTTGCTAATCATTTCATGACGTACCTTGACAATAATAATTTTATATAGCCCCGTCAAGATGCTTATCGGAAAGGTTTGTTCATCATAAGGCAATTAATCCAAGTAATACATCACCTCCCTCAAACTATACGTTCTCATGGCCGGATTGATAAAGTATTCTCCCATTTCGCTAACGCTTTCGATAAGCTGCCGTATTCTAACTTACTGCTAGGAATTGGCGCAATATTCAAGCTTTCCTCTGTAACAGAATACTTCCGTTCGTACATTCGTACATTCGTACCTTCTCGGTGTCCTGTGGAACCTCTTTTATTCTTGTCTTCCTGTAAAATACATATCTAACAATCTTACTACTTCAGTAACTTTATGTGAGGATGACTGCTTACCGTACAATACAATTGGAATATATTAAAATCAGGTTGAACTGGACGCTAATCTGGTAGAAAAAAATATGAGTTGGTGGGATACCTGAAAATGTAAATGAACATTAGTATCATATTATTCGTGAGTACATCTGGAAAAAAAAATTGCCGGCGATTCGACGTCTTGTTGATGTCGATGAAAGACAGTCTTCCTGAGCGAGTTCGCGGTGGCAATGGCATGTGTGAACTGTATGATTTATTAGAGGGACGCTAGAGGGCGACAGCGTTTGATGGACGTCAACTAAAGGTTGAATCGCCTTCCAATTTTTTGTGTCAGTTATCATAATTATCATCATCATTATCATCATAATCAATCATCGTCATTATCATCAGCATCCTCTTAATCATCATCGTCGTAGTCATCACATACTCAGTGCCCCAGTTGCCCATATCCTGCGGCACGTACCTGCAGTGGGCCCAGTGGCACTTTCATTTAAACTATCTTCTGGATCGGCCCACCAAAGAGACCAGAAACGAACAAGAAACAAACATACCCGACACGGAAAAGTGCTGGTAACTCGCCAAGGAAGACATTGCCTTGAAAATGCTCTCAGTAATCACTACATTGTCGAATGTGTACTTTCGACGGTAGAAAATAATCACGTATCCCGGCGTCACATTCTGTCATGATCGTCGCTGGAATGATCATATTGACACGTGTACTTGTCTTTATCGGGCGACACGTTTCGCCGCCTAACAAATGTTATCGCACAGCGCAGGACGCGCTTGCATGTGTGGGAAGTTTCTGGAATGTTATCGATGGTTCCATCCACTGTCTGTGACCGAAACTTGTGCAATCTGATTGCATGTGTGCGCCACGCGAATAATGTAGAACTTTGTGGAAGGCGCGCGGGTCCCAGCGATTAGTCTGGAACATTCGACGATTGATGTATAAAAGCCGACGCGCTTGACCCGTTGATCAGACTTTCGACGATCGCCGACTGTGTTCGCCGCTCTCGTTGTGCTTTAAGTGTAGCCTGTTTTGTGGGCACAGGTTCGCCCAATAAAAGCTAGTTTTGCCTTTCACAGTATTGCTACTGTGTTCTTTGACGTCACGACCACATGACAATATATCAGAAGTACGTGCCAAACAGAGCCACTAAGGTATTGTGGGCCTTTAGGCGTCCCTTAAGAAGTGCCACTCCAAAGATTAAATGCTTAGCCTATAAAAATAATCGGACCTATTATTGAATACGTGGATCTAGTGTGACATCCACATACTCGACTACATAGAAGTTGCAATAGGATGTGTCGCTACACGGCTGCAATGCTAATCGCATTAACGTCGAAATTCATCGTGAGACGGGTTCTGTGAACGTTTTTAATTAAAATTAATCAGCGTTCTCCTCACCGCCCCATAGTGTGCTTTTTACCCTCTCCGTGAGCGTGAAACCAGTATTTAAATGTTTTTTTTTCTATTTCTTAGGTAACACCGATGCTTTGGTATTCTCTGACCCTCCGCTGCTCCGGCTATTTCCCTGTAGTCACTTATATCTGTAAGCGATCTCTTTCTTTTTTCCAGTTTAGTTGATATTGGGCGATAGTCTCGCTCATGTGTGCACATTGAGTGTACTTTAATAATTGCATGGGCCTCCGCTCCTAGCCGTAATTGTCCAACACATGGCTGACAGTATGAACGAATGAACGACTGAATTAATGACGATTATACGTGCGGTAATGCGTGTACACACACGCGCGCGCGCACGCGCACGCGCACACACACACGCACGCACGCACGCGCACGCGCACACACATATACACTGAGGTAACATGTAATATGACCGTATACGTCGAAAGAAGAACGTTATACATCAGCGTCTGCATAAGAATAAATTTCCTCGAAATGCTGCGGTCCCAGTTCTGCAAGAAAAAAAAATGAGAATTCATTATTTGGTGCACACCGGTGCCATGAAGCTCCAGCCGACGCTCGCGGCACCTCGGCCTTGGTGAAGCGCACATTCTAAAAAATAAGCAGGGCGAAGCAGAATTCATTTACAGACTTGAGAGCAAAAGCAAGCCACCCATAGTCCTTTAGAATATTGCAACCGAGTTGCAGGATCTTCGCAAATTTAGCACTCCAGCCATATGAACCTGCGAAAAAAATAAAAAAAAATAAATGAAAAAGAAAGAAGGGCTGCAACTCATAATTCACAGCAGTATATAATTTCGAGCGTATCAAGGAGTTCCATAGCGCTCGCATTTTCGCATGATTTTTTGAATCTCGAATGATATATTGGCCATTTTTTCTTTTTTATTCGAGAGAGCGCGGGATTGCAACAGAGCTGAAATTTACGCGGCTGAGAGAGTTGCTTTTCGCGCAACTTCCCTACTCACGAAATGCCGGCGTGAACTGGAGATAATACGCGAGAAATTTGGTAACTCTTCGGTTGCCTGCTGTGAACTTGGACAGCGTTTAGAAAAAGGTTGTTTATGAGATAGAAATACACCGTTTAATAAAAAAAAATCAATATGTTCGCCTGGCCATGGTATGAGGTCAGCTATTCTACGGGCTCCCGCACGACGTGTATAAGTATAGGAGCGTCAATAGAGTGTTTTAGTTGAGCGTCTTTACGGTACGCTCCGCTCCGAGCTGCCCCGCTAAGCCACAGCGGAGCGGCGGGCGATTTTCACGTTTTAGTTATACGTTTAAGCGTAGCGGAGCGGACCTTTCGAAGTCGCAGCGTCCCCTGGCTAAATGCAGGGTAATGAAAGAAAATAAAAACACTTCATGATCACTCTTATACAGTAAAACGTATATATGTATATATATAACTTATTTCTCCATGAAATATCTAGACGTGCGCTTGTAATGCGTTACCGGTCCATTTTATCCAATGGAAAATAAAGCGCCGTCTTGGGGAACGCCACGTGTTAGCCAGCGCGCTTGCTTTCTGCATCCAATCCAATCCGTTCTGACGCCAACGGTAGCCAAAGTGCTGCGCGGCACGCTCCGCTCAGGCAGCTTCTAAGCGGACCGTGTTCCTCGCTCCGCTATCCCGCTTACGGCTAAGCGGACGGCGCATGCGCATTCGCGCTTCCGCTCCGCTTAACTGCTTAGCGGAGCGTAAACACGCTCAACTAAAACACTCTAATTGGGGCATGACTGGAGAGGTTTGAAAGCTGTACACCTCCGGCTACGTCAGTTAATTGATATGGAAGACATCAGTATGTTTAAAGAGACGTATAAATATAAAATGAAAACAAAAAAAGGGCATAGCAAAAATGCATGAGCCATTCCACTCTGTGAAGATGCATGACCAGCGAAGCTGGTCCGATCGGCGTTGAGCTTCCGAAGATGCGCCGGCACATGCGGGTACACGTGACCGTTCGTCGTCGAGAAACGTGTAACCGCACCATTTAGCAGAACCTCTGTGCATGCGTTGTACTCAACCGAGGCACGTTACCCATTATCAGCGCCTCCTTACACGTGCCGCATACTCGAAACTCCCCAACGTTATCGCCTGGAAAGCACCGCGTCAGCACATCCACCGCCTACCGCCGTCGCTCTTCCGACCGTATGCCGTTGATCTGCGCGTCGTTATCGAACCATAGGCGAACGCATACTCGGCAGCCTGATCCGAAGTTGGGATCGAGAAAGCCTCTTTGGAACCTTGCGTAGGCGCCGTCGAACCCCGACACCATGCCCTCGTGGCGTCGACATCTCCTTGCGGCATTTTCGGCTTCGCGATATCCGTCATCGGCTCTTGCTCGTCGCTTACATACCACATCGCAGGCATGCTCTTCTTCTCGGGCTGCCGGTTTGGCACGATGTCAACGGTCTCTCTCAACGCCGCTACTCTCGATCGCTACCGCTCGTCGTAGATAGGCTGTTCTTCATGAGTACGGAACACGCGTGGCCTTCCCATAGCAACAGTGGAGCGAAATGGTACCAAAACATTCCCCTTGGTCGCTTTATCAGTCGCACACTACGTCACGTACTACGTCAAACATTCACAGAGAGAAAGCTGCGACGGAGCGCCGTTTTAGACACAGGTGGCTGTTAAACCAAGCTCCGACGCGAGCAGCGATATGCGTTTGCTTTTATTGTTGGTTCTTTCACTTTCACTTTTTAGGGGAGAGTATTAGGGGAGAGTTCGTCCCCGCGGACGCAATAAAATCCCGGATCCTAGCCATAGACAACTTCGCTGTAATAACGGGCACTGTTATCATTGTTACCTACTCGGGAGCATCCCCATTAGATTCTATGGCAGCCGGGCCAGGTAACATGACGTCATGGATAGGAGTGAAAAGGCCTTGTGCTCTCTAGATGGTGTTAGATCAGCTGCACCAGTAGTGATGTCGTTGCACTCCGTCTAAGCCGAGCGGCGCGCGCAGCAGTTTTTGTCTGGCTGTGAAATGGGCAGGCCACGCGTGATACGTACTCCTGAGGAGCAGGCAGCTTTCGATAAGCAACACCGCGAGCAGAACCGGGAACGAGCTCGTCTACGCCGTGCCGATGCTGCAGCCCGGGCACAAGAAAAGGCTCGTGCAGCCGAGTGCAAGCAGCAACTGTGTACCGAGGATCCGGTAGCGTATACCAAGCTGTCATTTGATGAACCGTTGGGATTAACCCGGTGATAAACACCGGGACCACACGTTCCAGCTTCGCTGGTTAACCATCTGTACGGAGTGCTTGCGCGGTCATTTTTTTTTTTCGAGAAGGACTGTTAAAAAATTCTCGGTGCCAACCGCGCGAACGCGCTCCTGCCACTGCTCACGCGTTCGTCGTCGTCGTCGTCGTCGTCGTCTTCTTCCACAGTTGACTCCGGTTCCGCTCATCATTCCAGCGCGGAATTTCCCTTCTTTTCTGTCGTCGTAATGGGGAGGCCACGTTTACGGCGGTATGAGCACAGATCAATACAAGTGTTCAAAATTCTGTGTCACCTCTCTGTCGTGCGCTAAACAGGTTCGCTGGTCATCCCCCACCACAGAGTGGAATGGCTCATGATTTTTTTATTTACTTTAAGCCCTTTCTCAGCACGCTGTAGGCAACCGGAACAATATCTTAGTTATAAACGATCCTGCGTACATTTTCGCGTCTTTGTGCACATGCGCCGCCGAACGTTCTTAATGATCGCTGCGAAATGAATGGGTTTTACTGCATAGCATTCGCAAACTTTATATGAGGTAACGTTGAGCGTTGCTATACCGGACGAAAAATACCGCATTCACGTGCGCACATGATGTGATCTTTGTATATACGTACAGATGCGCACAGTACCCCGGCCCATATGCAGCAGTCGTAGCAGCGCAAGCTTGAATGTCAGAATCACCTTTTACCAGGCCAGTTGCTCACCGATGAGCTGCATTTTGCGACAAGTGCTCAAGTAAGTAAATGGACTCAGTGAACAAATATGCTTCGGCTTATAGTGCCCTTGCTAATCTGTCTTAGAATATTTCACAATATCTATGCTACATGTCATGAAGCAACATACATTGACAACAGGTAGAGATAGAAAAACAAGAACGAGGTGAGGAAATGCACCAAGTCATCCATCCAGTTTGCTACTCTACTCCTTACCCTTACGGGGTCAAAGTGGCAGCGTATCAACACTGGCCTGTAGAATATGGCATGCAGAAGTTATAGTGTGCACAGACTCGGCGCTGAAATTATTTAAATCTTTGGTTGTATAGAATATCATCAAATGACTTTAAGTAAAGCGCGTCATACTTTTACGGGCCATTTTATTTGAATTTTAATAGGGTTAAGGCATAAGCTGAAGTAGGAAATGACTTAAACAGTATTCAAAACAGCAGAGTTGAAGTTGTGTTTTTCAAACACAACTTCAACTCTGCTGTTCAATAAACGGTGCTATAGTTTAACCACGAAATTGCGAAGCCGATGTTTGAATGACGACATAGAAAATCCATATATATAGATATCCATTGCTTCTCATCCAGGCCACCAGAAAAAATATATATATAGATAAAATTTGTACACTCCTGTATAGATTAGCTTTAAGTCAGAGCGATAGCTGTTTTAAGTGATGCCAACTTTGCGGACCTGCCGTTAGCTTTAGCGGTATTTTGCACCGTGTACCGGTAATTAACGCTATTTTTCCTGCATTGCTCTTTCCTTTTTCTTTTCATGCGATTGTCGGGTTATGATTGCTTCTCTTTGGCGGTGAAACGATGCATAATTTTTTCATGTCTAGGTGTCGCAGACGTATTGTTTACCAATAATAAGTTGCAGTGGGCCAGTTGGTTCTGTGACATGGCGGAAAACTGCGCTGCGAAGAAATACTGTAGACAAAGACGGGAAAAACTAGGACACTAGACATACATGAAACACCGACTATCAACTGCTTGAATCTGCTATCAGCTGATAGTCTGCAGTCATGTATGTCGAGCGTCCCAGTTCTTCACGTCCTTGTACACAGCATTACTTATCAGTGCAGTGTTACACCGTGTATTTAGATTATCGTCACACTATCATCGCAGTCCCTTGGTTCGCATCGCCTAATTTTTATATATAATGTTCGCGCATTCTTTCAAGAAGAGCGGCAGAAGTTTCAGCAATTCAGAGAGTTTACACCAGGGGCAAGTTCAGTAACCGCTTTCTTCAAAGGTACGTTCGAAATTAATTTTAACTAGATGGTTGATCCATGTGAAAAACACGTTATTTAAGAAAGAAGAGGTATAACAGCACGCCCTTGAAGACTGGTTTCTGGGAACTCTAAATGATATATGATGACTGAACTAGTGCCCCTCTTTTACATAATGGTTCTGCAAATGAGAACATATTACGAAATTTGGGATAATATATTGCCGTTGTTCATTGTCATATAAAAGAAATGTTACCGTTTATTGTACCCATTGTTTACTGCTTTCTGTACGAAGTGAAAGCTGCATTTCTACAGTGGCATGCTATGCAGACGCATGAAATTTGCATGCTGACTATGTAGCCTGAATGCAGCTGGTTATTGAGCAGTGTTGAAATCCTCTAACTGCAGGTTCTAGGTATTATTCAAAGACTTAAGGGTCTTGGGATCTTAAATTTAGCTGGCAATGCTTGGTCTTTCTGCGTTATTGTTGTAAAGGATATGGGACCAAATGTAGCGGCAGCTAGGTCGACGACCGCACGACGTTCGTAGCACGACGACGATGATAGTGACAACGACAGTGGAACGACGACGATGACAGGTGTCGCATGTGCCAGTGACAGGAAAAATCTCGCACTTTATGTGTCCGTCCGAGGTGGCGACAATTGACGCCTGCGCCGAATGCTACACAAACTTACAACTTCATATTCTCAGGCCTTCCGGGGTGCACGACACATTCTGAGGATAAAGCCGTATGCTTCTTCCTGTGTGTGCTCGATTCATTGACCTTCCCGCCCTTCTCCATTGATGTGCGTGCCATATTTCCTTGCCGTTTCCTTTGCCACTTTCTTCGAGAAGGGCACACAGTGAAGAATTATATCCGGTCAACATCCCTACCGTTGTCTCCTTTCTGTCACTAAGATTATAAGTATGATTGCGGTTCATGGGCGTGAATCTCAGAGGCATCATATATTGAGAAGGGTACCCGGCTACTCTGCGCTTCGGGAGCTTGTGCGTAAAGTTAGGGAGAAAGCGGCGCATTGTTGATGATTAATTGCACTGGTGCGCCTGGCTGTGTTACCACCTATTCCCGTTCCTTCTGTTTTATTTCTAATAATATAGCCGTTGAGAGCTCTACGCAGCACGCGCAACCCAAGAAGCGCCTGCAGACGAAGGCACGTCCTCGCCTAAACTGTTAAGAATCCCCAGATTAAAGTTTCTTGAAAAGAGACGCGGCTCAAACATAGAAGAGAAGCAAACTACAACAGCTGATACATGGTGATGCATGCGGCAGATGCAAGCTGGCAGCGTGTGGGCTGCTCTCCTCAGGACATCATTACCCGCGTCTGTACGGAAATGAAGCCCAGTGATGGGAAAAATGGCAAGAAAGACAGGCGCCCACCGCAAGGCCGACGGCTCTTGTGTCGAAGAAAATAAGGAAAACTGCCCATGGAGCCGCGGAAAAGAGGTCTTGCTTCGCAGCGGCGCCACGCTCTTAATTAAGCTGATTAAAGAGAGACTCCTCCCACGGAGGCTAAAAAATGACACGTAGATAAACAAAGAGAAAACGCGGGGATAAAGAAAGGAGTGGCATTCGCCGTTGGCGGCAGGTGGATTAGCAAGACTAATCCTGTATGGATCGACGCAGAAGCAAGAAGATACTTTTCGGAAAAGAATACTAGTCTGTGCTCTCCGCAAGAACCCTGGAATAAAAGCATCGACCGCAGTGGGAGAGCAATCCCTCTAATTCCACGCTGCCTGTGCGCTAAAAGAAAGAATAAATGTGGTTTTGTCTTGGCCACAAAAATGTGTTAGTTCTTTTCTTCCTTCTCCCCAATTTTTCCCTTTCACTTCCTTGCTGTTGCTGGCTGTTTTTGGCCGAACTCTCTTACTCATGATCCAAGGAACTGAGTCAAACGAGGTAACTTGATTATCAATGTACTAAAATGCCCTGCTGCAGGCACTGACATTGTAGATGGGCATAAGTGATAATTATGCACTTTCTAATCACGCTTACATGACCTGCTATTTATGCACACATTCAGGCACGTCCACCGAAACATAAGTTGCCATCACGTAGATAACCTGAAAGAAATCGTACATAGCCGATTAATATAGTGTTTTAGTGTGTCTTCTTGCCTAAGGAAAACGTTGCAAGTAACTTACTAGCTATAATGTTATAATGTTATCTGTGTTAGCAATAAAAGCATTCAATACGGTGACTGTACTGGTCGACGAAATGAACGAATACAGATTTACTGTTTGAAAGGGTGGTGTTTGGGCTTAATTTGGAGTACGGTGGAATGAGAACACGAGTTTAGGAAAGGTGGCCGGTGGTGGGGATGATGATGATGATTAGAATGATGATGATGATTATGATGATGATGATGATTTATTGGCATCCCTTTGGAACATGACGAGACAAATAGTCACTTAGATTGCTTCGGTTAATCAGGTATGCGATACGTGCCTTCCATTCTAGCATTTCGTATACATCTTGACTTTCAATTGTTCAAGTGTTCTCTCAAGCACATAACGCGCCTAGGGCCGACTGAGGGTACGAGCATCGGCGGCGAAGGTCAGAGTTTTGGTAAGACACTTCTAGCTCAAGTTTCAAGTTTATTGTTTTGTTTATACAATACGTCGTACAAGTTCCACCGGCTGGTGGATCCAGTCGTCGTATGTAGTCACTGAATCTCGATGCTTGCGGCTCATGTTTTCCTGGTTTGTCCATTCGGACAACAGGTAGCAGCGAATGTGGCTGTGGCATAAGCCCTACAATCATGACACCTGCGGTCGATTGCGTCTTATTGCGGCTTTGGATGCTGCAGCGCGGCCATGCCGGCAGATGTTGTAGACCTTGAAGCGTCCCCGCTTCTGTTCGGGTTCCCGGAACACTACTTCGAGCCCCGCCCCCCCCCCCCCCCCTAATTAATAGGACTGTTGTCATCTTGAAAATGCGTTCCAAGTGGTTCCGCCTTGCGAACTCCACGGCTAGAATTTGTAAATTGTAATATGGGCCATAATGTAATTAGTTAGAAACTTAATTAGCGAATTTTAATAATTAGTCGATTTTGTATTTCAATTTTTTGTGCAAGTATTTTCCGCCGCTTCGAGTAGACCAGCTGATGAACTAGAATTGTGATATCTATCACAGGCAACTTTTAAAGGTTTTTGAAAGTGTTCGCTGAAAGACCCTGTATATTTCTGCGAGGTCGACAGTCGACCATCGAAAGCCACATGCTCCATGCTGCTGAAGGCTACCACGACTGCCCTTGATCAACGCGCCCATTCCTCATTTCAGGTTTAAATAAACTTCTGAAAGACGTGCATGCTAAATTTCTTTTAATACCTATCCCCACGAGCGAAACAGCGCCCATGGTGTGTGTTCGGTTACCTTGCTCATCTAAGCACTATTTTTGAAGCTATTGTGAATATCCCATTCACTCAACAGAAGCTACTTGCACTCATTCCTTGTATATTATAGATGGAATGAGCACACATTCATTTGCAACCTCACTCTGAGGACACTACAGACCGGTGCAGTTACTGCGCAAGCTCCTCACACGAGCACGCCGCCGCCTCTGTTCTTTCGTTCTTTTTTTTATTTAAGCGAAAGCTTTACTAACCGCGTGGAGCCGAGTTTCGCCGTCGCCAGCAATTTGACCTTCATTTGACCACAACTGCGCCTTGGCAACGGATCACGTGACTCGCCGCGCCGAGCTCCGCCGCCGCCGCCACCGCCGGCTTGGCGCATGCGCTCCCCGCAGCTGGGTCGCCGCCTGACCACGTGACTAGCCACGCGCCTAGCTGGCTAAGAGGAACGCTGCGCCCGCCTAGTCAGTGCGAGCTTGGCCGTGGATGAGAGCGAGGCCCGGCCGTCTTCTGTGAGCGCTGCGCGGGAGCGGGAGGCTTTAAGCCGTCGTCGGCAAGCGGCGTCTGACCACTCCTCGGATATCACCCGGCAAGCTGCTTCACTGGAAAGGGTCCGGAATTCAACAGGCGCCGCACCGTCGAGATCAATGTAGCGACCGTGTTCGCGCCCTGTCCGTTTGTGCTTTGACGCTGCGCATGTTCGCGGCGTCTCTTTGCACGTCTAGCACTTGCGTTTTCCCTGTGGCACAACAGGCGTCCCACTGTCAAGCGATGCGTGTCTACCCAAGCCTAATCACAGTCATGTCTAGCCACCGACCTAGACACAGCCGTCGTACCTGGCTTAACGATGATTGTATACCTAAGTATAATAATTACGGCTAAATCAAAGGTTAACCAAGTGAAACCAAGACTTAATCAGGCTAAACCAAGCTTTCGCTTTCCATATTCAGGCTTAGCTGAGTAAGCCGCCGCCAATTTTTTCATCTGTGAATTTGATTTACTAGATATTGGAAATGTCAACTTTCGTCACCGGCTTTTCCACAACATTTTATTCTCTAGTAAGGAAGAAATGTGCTGTCTGTCGCGAAAGTGCAAAGGCAACCACTCTAGTCCACCGTTTCTGCACGTCGATGCCACGGTCGCCGGCGTTATAGTTGCCAGCAAGACTGAAGTTCACTCTCAGAGCAGGTTAAGTGCCAGTGCACCAATGCACGTTCTGGCTTCGAGAGCCCTCTTCACACTTGTGCGAGGGGCAGTACCTCGACACACACACATACATGTTGTTCAGTTTGCAAAAAGCATGCTCGTACTTTTCATTTTGGCAGTAAAATTCTACACATCGCAAGGCGAGTATATGGGGAGAGAAAAGAAGAAAACTCGCAGCTTCTAAACGAAGATGAAACATAAGGGGAAGGGAATCGCATTCAGCAGTGTCACATGTAGGACGTATACTTGGCCGTGTCATCAAAAGCGCTGCTCGCCGCGGCTAGAGCAGAGCGCGCTCTCAAAGATGGGGGTGGGAAAGAGGTGCAACTCTGGAGATCTGGACGGGCAGCAAGAGAGCCTCAGCGGCGGGCGTGTACCCGTGTGTGCGTCTGTGCGCAAAAGCGTGGGCAGAGAGGGGCGCACGGAGTAAGCAGAAGCCAGCGCGCGATGCGAAGGGTCACTCCGCAATTCGGAACCGCTTCATTACCTCAGCGTCCCAGCAAATCGAGGCCGGCGGCGGAAAAGGCCTCCTCGGGAACAATACCGGCTAATGTAGCTCGGCCGCCCCATGGGAGGACGGCTACGCGAGGAAGCCAGCAGCCACGAAAACTGCTGAGTTGGGGGCGGCCTTCATGAAATTCAACGTGTGCCGGCATCCGCCCATCTACCTACACTCCATTGGCACCATCTCGACGCGACGACAGGGTCCCGAAGCAGCCGCTCAGGGCTCCCAGTTCTGCATTAACGATCTTGTTCTTCCGGCTGCGAGACACTCGCCTATATAGAGCGCGAGCCCCAGGGCATTTCAGGCCTCTTTAGTACCTATACATAAGGTGGCTTCTTAGTGCAAGGGAAACGAGAAGCTGCTCTTTTCTTCGAGTCGAGTGCAGCGGAGCCTACCTGAGAAGCAAGACAAGTAGCCGAAAGGTGCCGAGAAGAACAAAACGAATGTCGATAGTCGGTGGCAAGAAAGTTTGGTGCATTACGGTAAGCACTATATTTCACCCCCTTCTTATGGCGTAAGTTCATTTTATGCTGTGACTTTCTCTAAACCTTCTGGCTAACGCACGCTTTCGTTTTTAGTGAAATGAATCAGTCCTAAAAAGACGTAGGCACGCACTTGCGTAGACGGTATCTAAGGGAAACGAAGACAGATGTGTGAATGCCATTAATGACAAACATGTGAGGTAGCCAAGTATGAAGCTAAACAAATTACGTGGAAGTAAAAGATGATAATGTATAATGCACATTCCCCTGCTGTAGGTACCGGAACCGTCGATTTTTACTTGTCCATAGCATGGCCAACTCTGTACCAGATTATCAAATAATGGCAGCCGCTTACATGTTTTACATTATGTTAATGAAGATGCAACGTGTCCTTAAAATACCTGGTTCTTTGACTTCTAGCCCCATTGCTTAAATAACTAATGTTGAACCGCGTAGAATAAGAACCCAGAAGAACTGCGTCTCTATACCTCTACACGCCCGCTTTGCCTCGCACTATAGTAAATGTGTAGCCGTCATTCCGAATTTTGTGTTCGCTGTCGAGAGTATTTATTGGCGCACCGATGCGCGATAGATATACGAGGTTGAAGTCTGCCACCGTCTAAGAGCTAGCCCGCACTTCAGCTTGTGACGCTGGGCAAACTCGGTATCTACAGACGAGCTTCCAAACTTTTGGAAAGTAACTTACCACCAAACTTTTGCAAGGTGTTACGACTGGCGTTTAGCATTGTTATACTCGGCAGTTCTTCTCGACGATTAATGCTTGAACCAGGAAGCGTGCAGTTATGAAAGGCCCTTCACGCTGCATCTCAGGACCAGGGAGCTGGCAACTAAATCAGCGTAAACAAAGCTGACGGGCGAGAGGAGCGCCCGCCTGGACTAGACGGGACCCGGCATAGACCGTGACACGCAGGCAAGAGAGTTCACGAGAGGCGACAACGGCCGCCGCCCTTCGTGGCATCATCATCATCATCATCATCAGCCTGTTTTATGTCCACTGCAGGACGAAGGCCTCTCCCTGCGATTTTCAATTGCCCCTGTCCTGCGCCAACGGATTCCAACTAGCACCCGCAAATTTCCTAATTTCATCGCGCCACCTAGCCTTCTGTCGTCCTCGATTGCGTTTCCCTTCTCTTGGTACCCATTATGTAACCCTAATGGTCCAACGGTTATCTAACCTGCACATTACATGATCTGCCCAGCTTCATTTTTTTCTCCTAATGTCAATTAGAATATCGGCTACACCCGTTTGATATCTGATTCAAACCGCTCTCTTTCTGTCTCTTAACGCTATGCCTAGCAATCGTCGTTCCATCGCTTTTTCTGCGGTCCTTAACTTGTTCTCAAGCTTCTTTGTTAGTTTCCCAAGTCTCTGCCCCATATGTAAGCACTGGTAAAATGCACTGATTGTATACTTTCCTTTTCAATGATAACGGTAAGTTTCCGGTCAGGCGCTGACGATGTCTGCCGTTTTTATTCTTCTGTGAATTTCCTTCTCATGATCAGGGTTCCCTGTGATTAATTGACCTAGGTAAACGTACTCCTTCGCAGACTCTAGAAGCCGATTGCCGATCCTGAACTCTTGTTCCTTTGCCCGGCTATTTACCATTATCTTTGTCTTCTGCATATAAATCTTCAATCCCACTCTTACACTCTCTCTGTTAAGTTCCTCAATCATTTGTTGTAACTCGTCTGCATTGTGGCTGAATAGAACAATGTCATCGGCAAACTAAAGGTTGCTGAAATATTCGCCGTCGATCTTTACTACTAAGCCTTCCCAGTTTAACAGCTTGAATACTTCTTCCAAGCACGCAGTTAATAGCATTGGAGAGATTGTGTCTCCCTGTCTGACCCCTTTCTTTATAGGTATCTTCCTACTTTTCTTGTGTAGAATTAAGGTAGCTGTAGAACCTCTGTAGACATTTTCCAAGGTATTTACGTAAGCGTTCTGTACTCCTAGATTACATTGATTACTTGATAGTTCTGTACTCCTTGTTTACTTGATTACGGCTGTTGGTATCTCTACTGAATCAAATGCCTTTTCGTAATCTATATGAAAGCCATATAGAGAGGCTTATTATACTCTGCGGATTTCTCGATAACCTGATTAATGACATGGATGTGATCCATTGTAGAGTATCCCTTCCTGAAGCCAGCCTGTTCCCTTGGTTGACGAAAGTCCAGTGTTGCCCTTATTCTATTGGAGATTATTTTGCTAAATATTTTATATAATACTGGGAGTAAGCTAATGGGCCTATATTTTTGCAATTCTTTAACGTCTCCCTTTTTGTGGATTAGTATAATGTTTGCATTCTTCCAGTGTTCTGGGGCCCTTGCAGTCGATAGACACCTTGTATTGAGACAGACAGACAATGATACAGACATACAGATAGAGAGCCGCTAGTTTTTCTAGCATTAGGTCTCCTCCATCTTTGATTAAATCAACTCTTATTCCATCTTCTCCTGCTGCTTTTCCCCGTTTCATGTCTTGCAAGGCCCTTCTGACCTCATCGCTAGCTATAGGAGGAGTTTCTGTATCCTGTTCATTACTGTTTCTAATTGTGGTATCCTGACTCCTCTGGGTACTGTACAGGTCAGTATAGAATTCTTCCGCTGCTTTTACTATATCTTCGATATTGCTGACGATATTACCCTGCTTATCTTTTAGGGCATACATCTTGATTTGTCCTATGCCAAGTTTCTTTCTCACTGATTTCAGACTGCGTCCATTTTTGACGATTTCTTCAGTCTTTCTCACGTTATAGTTTCGAATATCACTTATTTTCGCCTTGTTGATCAGTTTTGACAGTTCCGCGAATTCTACCTTATCTCTTCAGTTGGACACTTTCATTTTTTGTCGTTTCTTTCGTTTCTTTATTAGGTCCTTTGTTACTTGGGAGAGCTTGCCTACTGGTTGCCTTGGTGCCTTGCCTCCCACTTCAGTTGCTGCCTCTGAAGCCAACCTAGTAACGGTTTCATTCATTAGCTCTATGTCATCATCATCATCACTTTGTTCTAAGGCTGCATATTTGTTTGCAAGTACCAGCCTGAATTTGTCTGCTTTTACCCTGACTGCCTCTATGTTGACCTGTTTCTTCTTGACCAATTTTACTCTTTCTCTCTTGAAATTGAGGTGAATCCCAGCCCTCAATAACCTATGATCACTGGACTGCCAACTGAACTTTATTGTCAAGTTTCACTTGAAGTGAAAGTTTCAACTGAAGTGAAACTTGACAATAAATAGTTGCAGCAAAGCAAATATGTTATTTCAGATCAATAAAGAATTACGCTTCGGCCATTCCACTAATATAGGCGGGGCAAAAAGTATAAAATTACGCGCTAATAATTTTATTTTTGTGGTTACCGCATTATTTGGGTAACAGGAAATGTTTGAAGTACGAATTATTTGCAGCCTCGCGGACTAACAGTGGCTGGCGGTTATGAGGGCGTGGGCGGGGCTTCACTGCAGACTTAATTTGTATCCGACTATAGTAGCGTTTTTAAATTAGCTCTAGAAGAATTATAGAGAAATATATATTTGGGGAACAATCACAGTTCTTTTGGATCCCTCTTGTATGGTCTACGAAGTGAAATGCCACAACCGACTCATATTGTTATTTGAGAAGTTACGTAACGATGCGTGGCTGTCAGACCCGTACAACCGCTAGGGCGCAGGACGCTGCCATTCTAGACGTACTACGCCCACCGCGTAAGGTTAGAAAGATACCTACATAAGCACAGCAGGGAAGTAGCTACGTTAGGCGGCTCGAATGATAACTGTAGAAGCGTCATACAGAATACACGGAACTGTTCTGCACTTCTTTTTTCTGTTCTAATTCTTTTTTTAAATAAAAAGATGTTGATCCATAAATATTTTCATAAACAACGGTTAAATTTGAGAATTTTCGCTTTCCCTTCCTGTTTGGCTGTTGCCTTGGCTGTGTCCCTTAATAGATCGCCTCATTTCTCAACTCCTTGCGAATCTTGTTTCCAGTTGGCAATTTTGCACGAAAAGAGCTCAACAATTAGCGAAAATCCAGACGACTTAAAGGGTGATAGTCATATTTCCCATGAGCTTAAGGGCTATTGTAGGGTCTGATGATGGACGTTATCTCGTATTATTTTATTTTCCACCTTATCTAACACATATCGCGGGTATATGATTCCGAGAATCTGTCAGCATCGCGGCGAGCCCTTACTAGAGGAAATAATGAAGCAAAAGGAAAAGTTAAATGATATTGGCGTTTTCTCTGGCCGCAACTCGTTCCACGCGCATACAGACCAGATTACCACGAACCGAATCCCTTTCCTGGTCCCCGGATAAGTATAAACAAAGAAGGTTGAACTAACGAAGCAACAGCGATGCGGGTGACCGTCGAAAAGACGGTGGCAACTGAACGCATATCGAGTTAATCGTGTGGGCACCGATTCGATCAGAAAACTTGCCTTCACACCCCGGGACATGCCGATAACTACCGCCATCCAAAAGGAGTGAAAAAGGCAGCAAAATGTTGACCGCCGAATAGCTGTCAAGTTTCAACATTAATTTGGCCGCGCTTTAGGAATGCGTGGGAGAAGTGGTGGCGTGGGCGGGTAGGGGGGGGGGGGGGGGCATGCGTCTTAATTTCGGGGGGGGCCGGGGGGCCCCCCCCGGGCCTCCCTTGGGTACGTGCCTGGTCAATTTCCATTGGCGGCCTGTCCGGACCCAGATATTCTTAGCAACCTCTGCTGCGTTACATGTCTGACCGCCGCCGTGGTCACGTGCTCCGCAGCTGCTGGGGACTGAGGGTCATTGGGTAATTGAGTGAGCCATGTGGAAGCAAGAACTACTGTGAATACAACTTTACCGGAACCTGACCCTGATAAGCGGACCGTCACGAATGTCCCACTAATTGATAAAATGGGCCAACGTCCAGGACTTCCGTTGGAACGGCTTCAACATCAAGTTCCCAGCTTGCCACGTCGTTGCGTCGTACGCAGGGGCGTTCGTGCAACGTTGGAGCCGGACCCCGACGGTACGATGCGGCGTCATGAGAGGAATTTTGCGAACAG
Organism: Dermacentor andersoni; assembly: GCF_023375885.2. NCBI lineage: Eukaryota > Metazoa > Arthropoda > Arachnida > Ixodida > Ixodidae > Dermacentor > Dermacentor andersoni. Next base: position 67,118,909 of record NC_092814.1, read on the forward strand.
TAAACGATTGTGGCTGGCCGAGAAGAACAATGAATTTCCACGACGAGAAAAATGGGAAGAAGAAGTGCATAAAAAGTGGATCTTGAGTGTTGTGGGGGTGTGCTCCGACTCATACGTGTATTCCTAGTCGTGCGGGTGGCCCTACTCGTGCTCATACTTGCACTAGTACACGTGGTCGTGCTAGTCCCAGTGTAAACCATCATCATGTAAATTGGTAAATAAACCCTTTCCCCATCTCTTGGACGCCATCCCAGACCTTTCGATCGCCCGACACCTGGAACATCATCAGCCACGGAACCGTAGTGGCCACTCGGACACAGAGTCGCAACAACTGTATGACAGCGATGGGATACGCTGTATACCCTGGGTCCCAACAAAGCGTATATAGCTATCCTTTCGGATTTTGCAGTACCTGTGTATTCCTGTGTATCTGTGTATTCTTACTAGCACGTGACGCTCGCCATTGGGGAAGCATGTAGAGACGTGATCCGCTAAATAACAATAAAAGGCAGGGGAAGAGAGAGAGGTCGCACCGTGTCCTTCGCGAAATATCGTCGATGGGTTTAGCCGTTCCCATGCATTAGTTTCTTTTGACGTGACACTCGAAAGAAGAAAAAAAGAAGCACAGTCAAAAGGAAGCAGCGCAATACAGCCACTTGTTCGCGTCGGCGCCCATCGCGGCTTCGAGACACGTACCGCGGCAGCTCTGAGTGACGCGCCGGCGACCGGAGCGCGGGCTACAGGTCGGGCACGCGACGGCCGTTTTCCCCGCTGCTGCGGCCGCTGCCTGGAAGACCAAACGACGTGGCACCTCATTAGGGGAGCCAAAGCAGGGCCTCCATAAACGGAGACAAGTTGCCGGCGACGCGGCGCTGTTCGTCGGCCGCGTCATTGCCGAGTCCGGTCCCGTTTCGGCTAGCGGCGCTAATCCGCCGCGCGCGCGCCGCCGCGGTGCGCGTCTAGATGACCGCACACGCCGTCAGCGCCATAACTCGGCGTTACGCCTCGGCTCGCTTCCATTATTAACCAGTCGCGTGCAGTGGCTCCTCAAGAGACCCGCGGTGCGCGCAAAGCGGGTTCTCGTCGCGGGCTGCGGCTCGTCTCGCCGGAATCGCTCTTGAAGGCGCTGCCCGTCAACGTGTCACGTAAATTATGCCGGCGTGGCCAAAATGCGAGCATAAAGTGGATGTCACGAGATGTCACCGCACAGAACGCTGTCAAAAGAGGAAATGAAAAGATATGGTTTGCAGGAATAACGAATCGGGCTGCGTAGACGTTAGAACAAGAAAAAAAAAGGGGGAAAAAAAAGACAGTTCCGCGCGACGTTGCGCGGTCTTGCAGACCTTTGTATATACCTGGTAGTTTTGTTAGTTTATCGTCGAGCCTCGTCACAACAAGTTCAAGAAACTGCCACCTTTGACAAGCGGTTCGCCATGCCCATTAATCCAGGTTGCATGGGGCATGTTTTACGCATGTATGTATACATATATATGAGGCTCTGGTATTGATTTATTAATCTTCCGTTTATCGAGTGATGCTTCAATCGCGAATAACTTTCTTTAACCTACGTTCTTATTCCATGGATAGTTGGTTAACAACATGTCAGCTGAATTGGGTAATCCAAAGTTAAGAACAGCCTAATTTAAACTTTTCGTTTTCTTTTGTTTTATGTCACTATGCATGCTGTAAGATTTGTCGGACGATCCTACCGCTGTCGACCAGATGTAGGAGTCGTCGGACTATCTCGCCGCTGCCACCATTTGAAGGAGATGAAGGTCGTAGACAGGAACTCGGTGAACAGGATTTATTTACATATTAACAGTTTAAGCAGGATACATTGGCAGACTAGCGCGACTCCTATATGGAGCCCGCAAAACTAACATACAGCAAACAGTTTACGAGCACACAGCTCACTAGTACATTTCTAGTATGACAGAGCACTCAGCTCCCGACAACGAGCACGACACGAGCACGACGCGAGCAGCCGGCAAACGCTGCTTATAAGCCCTTGCTCGACGTCATAGTTCGACGTCATTCAAGATGACCCGCCTTTTTGGAGGATGAGGTCTGTCGACTTGGAGGAGGATGAGGGCTCACATACACGTGCCGCACATACACACAGGTGAAAAGGCCGGACAGTTCTCGGTACCGCCCAGCTTTCAGTGCCGACGTCAGAGGGCTTCGTAGAACTCTGCTTTGTCCCGGGTGGCTCGGCCAAGTACCAATTTCCTGAGTTGATCGCGCGCCACGTGGCTGCCGGCCCTTCGCAGTTCTCCGAAGTGCGCCCCGTCGGCTGGATTGGAACACGTGCAGCGGACTGAAAGCTGGCACGTTGTCACCCCGTACGGCCATTCTTAACAGCTCCTCCATGGCCCGGAAAATCTCGCCTGGCCAGTGCTGGCAACCGCTGGGCAGGAAGAGAATGGCTGGCGAGCAAGACGATGGCTTTGCTCTCTGCAACCCCTGCGTACTTGGAATGCCTTCAACCATCTTACAACTGGCACAGAAGAGTCGACCCGGCAACACAATACCGCTCAGCGTTCAAACGCCCGGAATCGGCTGCTAACCTACCAGGCTTCCTATCACAATTTCAATGCAAGTCACTGAACTGGGAACCCCAAATTTTGCCCCAAAATTTCGTGCCGCCAAAGCGAGCGTTCACGTTCCCCTTTCCGTTCGACCAAACCTGACTGTCGTGCTGCACAAGAGCAAAGGTTTACGCAGAACTAAACCGAAGGCTCTCAAACCCCAAAACCCAAACATAACATAAGCAGCCTAACTTCACGAACAGCCTGTTCTTACCCGATCGCAGTGGCGTACTTATCTCACGTACTGTTGCCACTGAACAGTCTGGCCAACTCCACAGGTACGCAATCACAATCGTGCTAGCTTTGTGGTCTCTATTCCGAACACGTGCTTGCATCATACAAAGTTTTCATCACGCTGACTCACATTTGTTCCTTTAGTCCACACAGGACACGTTCCTTAAACAAACAACCAAATTTGCGTAACTTACGCATCACAGAGGAACCTTCGAACAAATGTGTCTTCTAATAACTAGCTCTACGCACGCGTACTAGAGAAGTCAGAATACGGCTGCCCTCAACACACACGAGCAACCCAGTCATAAACATTCTGCTTCCTTCCGTCCACACAGGACACGCGCTAATGGACCTAAGAGCTCTTCTCAGTGCAAATCACGCACTTACTGAAAATTCACGCGCTTAACCTTAGAAAATTCAAAAAACACTTAAAAAGAAAGAAGGTTAAATAACACACACGCGCGTTACGATAGGCCTCTCACAGATAACCTTGACACACAGGTTACTTACACACACAAAAAAGAAAGCCTACATACTTATTAATGAACATCTCGCGAAACTACATGTTTACTTAAAACGCGTCTTTCAAGTCTCGAGCTTCTCAAACAAAACATAAACAAAGCTCATACCTTATATACTGAAAAAGAACTTGTCTCAAATCGCGAAAATTTCTGAGTGCTCAAAAATAAAACAAAACAACATGCTTTACTTCCACGGAAGCTCCCTTGGCCTCCCGTTCCCAGCATTTACAACTGACTCCTACTTTTGAGCCGTACTCGAGGTGGTCGTGGTTTGAAAGCTATTCTGGCTGCCGAGGAACAACAAAAGGGCTGACTCACTATCAGCTCCCCCAAGACGCTACAGTCTCCTGCCAATTTGCGTCCTGGCGCCCCTCTTTCCTCACGAACTCGATTGGCTGCGTCGCTACTCCCCACCTGGTCTCGACTTGCCACCTTGCGCTTCTTGGTACTGCACGCTGAGCTTTGAAAAGAACTACGGAACGACGAGGAGTTTAACTGCCCCGTGCCCTTTTTCCGCGTCCGCGCAGAACATGCTTCGCGGTCCCACTTTGACCGGTGGCTCGAACGATTAGGATGCGTTAACATCGTCCGTGACGACCGCACCTGTCTCTTCTCCGCGCCCTGTTTTTTCGCGCCTGTCGCCGTCTTTGGCTTCGCTACTTTAGCCACCGCATTCCGATCCTTTCGGCGCTTCTTTCTGCGGCGCTTTCTCTTTGACTTCTCTTTCATGCCGTCATCTCGCGCCTCGTGCTGGCCGTTACACATCTCGTCGGCCCGGATCGGTCTCTTACCCGCACAGTCTGAGTGATTATCATTTAAATCGACTCTATCTTTGCCTCGACTGGCGGACAGCTCAACCGACTCTGGTACAATGCAGCAGGCTTTACTCGAGTTATGCAACTCGCACTCTTGCGAACTGCCCTCTACTGCATTGCCCAGCTTACGCTGTGTATCTGCACACAGCCCGTCGGTATCGATCGCTGTCTCACGCGCACAGTCCGATTGATTAACAACTGAATCATCCCTATCTAGGCTATCTAGACTGGCGGAGAGCCGCACCGATCCCTGAACAATGCAGTTGTTCTCTCGTGAGCTACGGAGCTCGCCACCCCGAGAACTATTCTCAATTGCATCGTCCAGTTCGCACTTCACTTCGGCACGCAGATCTGACTCGACATGGGTGCTCGCGTCTGTCAAGTCCGTAGTATTCTGTACCTCGCTAACGACCTCGCTACCATGAGATGCGACGCACACGCGCGGTAACTGTGCCAATTTGTTCGCAGCTGGCCTAGCTGTCTCTACAGTCCTCTGTTGGCACAGCACCTCGTCGTTCTCACTCTGGCCTTTAACGGCCTCTGCTGCCACTAAGGCATCGTTAGCTGCTAGCACTTCGAGTTCATCTATGAACGTGCTACTATCCTCACGGGTACTACTACTTCTGTCGGCTTTCGACTGAAATCTGCTGTCTATTTCCTGCCACTTTCGCTGCGTCCAGCCTACAGATTTCTCCAGCCGCTGTTGACTTCGTGCGCTTAACTGCTGCAAATCCTCTATCTGTTTCTGTACTGCTGTCATTTCTTTTTCAAGCTTTTGCCGTCTCTGCTCACGCTCTTGGCGTTCTTGCTTAATTGATTCCTGTTCCTGTCTTTTACTTAGAATTCGTTTGCTCATTTGTTCTATGAATTTCGAATCATTGTTACTTTCTAGAATGGTTTTACGAATCTCTGACTCCTTCAAGTCCTCCTCTACGTTTACCTCGATCTCCTAACACAACCACAACAGGTCAGCTCTCGTCAAACACATTAGGACCATGGTCGCTGCTTTAAGCTTTGGCTCTGCTGTCACACAATACTTGCTGCGATACCCACGCAAATCAGAATACAAGTAACAGATCCCAGCGAATCAAATTCAAAAACACAGAGAAATGGAAGCCTGGTAAATCTTACAGCCAAAACCAAACGCTTACCCACTGAAGCAGCACCATATCACCAGTCCTTCCCCGCCGTATCCAGTCAGTTGCAAGAGGTGGTCAATCTCAAGTCGCCTCCAACTTGATCAGGATGCCGGTCGGTCACCATGTGCCAACGTCCGTCAGCTGCCGTTGCTGTCTCCGAGTCGAAAGGCCGATCTAGAGGCCGTAGGCTGGTCTAGGAGCCGTAGGCTGATCTCACCGCTGCCATTCAGTTGTAGGATTTACATTTAAAACAAGACATACATTGGCAGACTAGCGCGACTCCCATATGGAGCCCGCAAAACTAATATACAGCAAACAGTTTACGAGCACACAGCTCACTAGTACATTTCTAGTATGACAGAGCACTCAGCTCCCGACAACGAGCACGACACGAGCACGACGCGAGCAGGCGGCAAACGCTGCTTATAAGCCCTTGCTCGACGTCATAGTTCGACGTCATTCAAGATGACCCGCCTTTTTGGAGGATGAGGTCTGTCGACTTGGAGGAGGATGAGGGCTCACATACACGTGCCGCACATACACACAGGTGAAAAGGCCGGACAGTTCTCGGTACCGCCCAGCTTTCAGTGCCGACGTCAGAGGGCTTCGTAGAACTCTGCTTTGTCCCGGGTGGCTCGGCCAAGTACCAATTTCCTGAGTTGATCGCGCGCCACGTGGCTGCCGGCCCTTCGCAGTTCTCCGAAGTGCGCCCCGTCGGCCGGATTGGAACACGTGCAGCGGACTGAAAGCTGGCACGTTGTCACCCCGTACGGTCATTCTTAACAATGCAAATAAGCTGAACTTAAATGTAATGTTACAGAGGCATTTACGTGTACTAAATGCGAGAGCAGTATGACTCTTCCAGGCGATAATTTTCCCTTTGTCATGTGCTCGAATTGGGCAAAGACAGTTTTGGAGGTGGGCTACCGAAATTTCGGAAGTGGGCCAAGTCAGTTCTGGGAGTGGGCCAGGTCGGTTTTGAACGTGGATCAACGCCATTTTCCAATTGGGCAAAGCCAATTTTTTGGGTGCGGACCACGGCGTCCGTCCAACGCCGTGGCTGTTCACCGTGGGATTTCGTAGTGCGAGCCGCAGCAGGTCCAGCACCGGGAACGTGACGTCAACCACTTGGTCACGTGGGTTTTGGTACCATGGGATGTTAACGCCGGATGTACGCCGCATTTTCCATTTCATAGGGCATATAATGCCTTCGCATTATTAACCGATAAGTTCATAGCGTAAAGGCAGGCGAGTAATCATTCACCCTAAGTGGGTTCGAGCCGATTTATATACTTGAGTACTTGGGAAAAGTGCAACAGAAAGTACGCTTTAACTGTTTGTATTAGGCACATTTTTCATTACAAGAAGCACGTTATGAGACAATGAGCGATATATGATTGCATTTTTTCCCACTCCCCTCTGTAATGCCATAGATCTTGATAGTAAATAGATAGATAGATAGATAGATAGATAGATAGATAGATAGATAGATAGATAGATAGATAGATAGATAGATAGATAGATAGATAGATAGATAGATAGATAGATAGATAGATAGATAGATAGATAGATAGATAGATAGATAGATAGATAGATAGATATCGAATCATAAAAACGTTGACGTACGTAGCCACCCATGAAATATTTGCACTCTCCGATATCGTGGAAGAATAAAAAAAGGTATCCTCTATACCGCGCCAAAAAGAAAAAAAAATCTCAGTGCCCTTCCGCTCTGTGAAGAAGGATGACCAGCGAAGCTGTGTATGTGGGCTCCTTAATGGCGAACTACACCTCCGCCGCGGGTCGGTCCGGCATTGCACTATCTTCGGGATCGGCCCACGCAGGGGGAGTTTTTTGCTTACCTCGACGACACAGAGTACAACAAGCCTCTTTATATGGCTTTCACAGATTACGAAAAAGCATTTAATTCAGTAGAGATACCAGCAGTCATAGACGCATTGCGTAATCAAAGAGTACGCACCCCTTACGTAAATGCCCTGGGAAATATCGGCAGAGATTCCACAGCCACCTTAATTCTAAACAAAAAAAGTAGGAAGGCACCTATAAAGAAAGGGGTCAGACGAGGAGACACAATCTCTCCAATGCTATTAACTGCATACTTGGAAGAAGTATTCAAGCAATTAAACTGGGAAGGTTTAGGAGTAAGGATCGACGGCGAATACCTCGGCAACCTTCGATTTGCCGATAAAATTGTGCTATTCAGCAACACTGCAGATGAGTTACGACATATGATTGAGGACCTTAACAGGGAGAGTGTAAGAGTGGGGTTGAAGATTAATATGCAGAAGACAAAGATAATGATAAATAACCGGGCAAGGAAACAAGAGTTTAAGATCGCAAACCAGCCTTTATAGTCTGTGAAGGAGTACGTTTACCTAGGTCAACTAATCACAGGGAACCCTGACCATGAGAAGGAAATTCACAGAAGAATAAAAATGGGTTGAATCGCATACGGCAGACATCGTGAGCTCCTGACTGGGAGCTTGCCGTTATCATTGAAAAGGAAAGTATACAATCAGTCCATTTTAGCGGTGCTGACATATGGGGCAGAGACTTGGAGACTTACAAAGAAGCTTGTGAACAAGTTAAGGACTGCGCAAAAAGCGTCGGAACGAAGAATGCTATAGGCATAACTTTAAGAGACAGAAAGAGAGCGGTTTGGATCAGAGAGCAAAAGGGTATAGACGATATTCTAATAGACATTAAGAGAAAAAATGGCGCTTGGCAGGTCATGTAATGCGCAGATTAGATAACCGTTGGACTATTAGGGTGTCATAATGGGTACCAAAAGAAGGGAAGCGCAGTAGAGGACGGTAGAAGACTAACTGGTGCGACGAAATTAGGAAATTTGCGAGTGCTAGTTGGAATCGGTTGGCGCAGGACAGGGGTAATTGGAGATCGTGGGGAGAGGCCTTCGTCCTGCAGTGGACATAAAACAGTATTATTATTATTATTATTATTATTATTATTATTATTATTATTATTATTATGACGACGACGACGACAACGGCGATGATAACAACGATACGAAAATTTGCGTAGACGGTAGAGGTATACGGCTTCGCTGTACAAATGATTTCCACGAAATCGCTTAAGTTAAACGAGAGGACGGTAAAAATAAATTGTGTTGCCGACGTTAGCCAAGCATATATTTACCGCAGATGTCACCTGAGTAACCATTACGCAGACAAACGAACTCTACTTAATTTGTTTTTGTAAAAACCACGGCACAGTCGCGACGAGAGGACGTCACGCAGCTTGAGTCTGCCTCTTAGAGACTCGCTCGAAGCCGTCCGGTTGCACGTTTTAAAACGCATCTCTACACCAAAGGGGCGTAGTCGCCCCACTTATAATCCCTCATTATTTCCTTTAATTATTATATCGACACCTGGACTTGTTAACTCTCACGGGTGAGCACTTTTCACCGTCTAACGAATCTTGTCGCTCAGCGCGGGACGCGCCCGCATGTATCGGAAGTTTCTCGAATGTTATCGATGGTTCTACCCGTTGTCTGTTGTCACCGAACCTTGTGTAATGTGATTTCATCGCGCGACGCGAATGGTGTAGAACTTTCCTAAAAGACACGTGGGTTCCAGCGATTACGCTGGAACCTTCGATAGCTCGCGTATATAAGCCGACGCGCTTGACCGGCAGATCCGATTTTGGACGATCGCCGACTGTGTTGGCCGCTATCATTGTGCCTGTTTCTTCAGGGCACAGGTTCGCCCAATACAGCACTATAGTTTCGGCATTCATAGTTTCGCTGCTTTCTTCACCATCACTACCACGCGACAATATATATTTCTGGAGGATCTGCCGGAACGCATAAGGGGAATAAGATAAACGAAGTCAAATCTTGTAACTCTCATGAGTTGCACTTTGTCGTATAGTGTTTGCAGACACATGCCCACCAGGATGCACGCGCATACATAATTGATCATGACGCGCCTCGGGGAAGGTTCTTTCTTTCTTTCTTTCTTTCTTTCTTTCTTTGTTTGTTTATTTATATATTTATTTAGGCAGCAGGTCGTGGTCCATCCGTTGAAAACGATAGAAAAGTTTAGTCACTTTAGCATATGGTAAAGAGGATGAAGGCGAAAGCATGCCCGCTTACGATATATTCATTACATTACTTGACATTTTCATTCTAATGATTCGTAACATTCTCTTACTTGTTTTCTCCCACCAAAGGGGACGGGTTCGATTGTCGTAAATAACTCTACCTTACCTATTTGTACCTGAATTAACTTCGTCCCAAATAACGCAAAAGATCGCGGGTTCCCACCAAAGGTCGTAGGTTCAAGTGGCTTAATTAACTCTTAGTTAACCTGCCTTAATTAACACCAGAGGTAGTGGGTTCGACTCTCGTCCTACATGATGTCAATTGGTATCCAAACTTGGAGATATGGCCGCTTGGCCCATATCTCTATGTTTGGCCGTAGGTTCGAACGCCTTAATCAACTTCGCCTTAACACCAAAGGTCGGGGGTTCAGCTCCCACGAGAGCTCGAGGGTTCGACTCCCGCCAAAGGTCGCGTGTTCGATTGCCTTAATTAAGTATATCTTAATTAAATATTGCTTAGTTAACTTAGTATTAATTAACATCAAAAGCCGTGGGCTCGAGTGCGCTAATCTACTATATCTTAATTAACTCTCACTTAATAAATTTTGCCTTAATTAATAGCAATGGTCGTGGGTTCGAGTGCCTTAACTGTGTTTTAATGAACTCTGCCTTAATTTACTATGCCATAATTAACGTCAAAGGTCGTGGGTTCCACTCCCACCAGAGCTCGAGGGTTCGACTCCCACCGAAGGTCGTGTGTTCGAGTGCCTTAATTAACCATGTCTTAATTACATGTCTCCTAATTAACTTCGTATTCATTAACATCAAATGTCGTGGGCTCGAGTGCACTAATTTACTATATCTTAATTAACTGTCCCTTAGTTAATTTCGCCTTAATTAACTCCAAAGGTCGTGGGTTAAACTCCATGCAGAGCTCAAGGGCTCGACTCCCACCAAAGGTCGTGTGCTCGAGTGCCCTAATTAACTATATCTTAATCGCCTACCTCATAATTAACCTCGTATTAATTAACATCAAAGGTCGTGGTCTTGAGTGCACTAAGTTACTATACCTTAATTAACTGTACCTGAATTAACTTCGTCCCAATTAACGCCAAAGATCGCGGGTTCCCACCAAAGGTCGTGGGTTCGATAGCCTTAATTAACTCTATCTTAGTTAACCTGGCTTAATTAACACAAATGGTAGCGGGTTCGACTCTCGTCCTTCATGATGTCAATTGGAATATAAACTTGGGGATATGGCCGCTTCACCCATATCTCCATGCTTGGTCGTAGGTCCAAACGCCTTAATCAACTTCACCTTAATTAACACCAAATGTCGGCGGTTCTACTCCAACCAGAGCTCGAGGGTTCGACTCCAACCAAGGGTCGTGTGTTCGAGTGCCTTAATTAACTATATCTTAATTACACATATCTTAATTAACTCCGTGTTAATTAACAGCGATGTCGTGGGCTCGAGTGCACTAATTTATGATATATTAATTAGCTGTCCTTTAATTATTACCACCTTAATTAACACCAAAGGTCATGGGCTCGAGTGCCTTACTTAACTGTTTTAATTAACTCTGCCTCAATTTACTATGCCATAATTAACACCAAACGTCGTGGGTTCCGAATCTTGCATCGGAATTCGCAATGAGTACGGCGCACGTTGCACGCTCTGCGCTATATAGAGTTACTGTGAAGGGAGATGTTTATAGAGTAACTCTTGCACTGCGGGGGCCAGGCCAACGCCTCATTCATAACAGAAGGGCTGCGGGCTTTGAGCAGTGACATCACGCTGAGAGTGGCGATGTGAGCTTGTTGGTTGTTCAGCTTGAAATGAGCGAGTTGTAGCGCAGGGAAAGGTGCGGGGACAAAAGAATACACACATGCACATACACACGCACCCCCCACACACACGCGCGCGCTCACGCACACAGACAGTGCTGCGTCTTAAACAGGACACAGGCGAGACAAGATTCAAAAGAACTATGTAGTTGCACACTAAGGTAGGTTCTGCGGAAGTGAACCTGTAGCTGCCACACAGCACGGAGAATCTCGAGAATTCTTTTGCCGGGGCAAATGGACGGCATAGAGCTACCAAGAAGTGCTAGGACGTCTTCTGGAAGAAGGTTTGTGCGGATGGAAAGGTTTAACAAACCTGCTCTCCCCGTTGAACTGACGATGAAGGCAACGGTATACGGCCAGGGTCTTGAGGAACATACTGAAAAGGACCCTATGTCGCAGAAATAAAGTCAATGAGATTGGCGATCTGTGCTTGTTGGTCGTTCATCTTGAAACGATGGTTGTTCGTCTCAGTGCGCAACTACATAGTTATTTTGAAAATGATGTGTCACAAGTGTCCTGCTTAAGAAGTCGCGCTGCGTGTCCGTATTCTATGTGTGCCTTCCGTTTGTGCCTGTTCCTTCTCTACACTATAACTGGTTCGTTTCACACTGGGAGTCCGACAGCCTCTTCACTTCTGTGGGGAATGTGGACGACGTGTGACGTGACCATTTTCCATCCAAAAAATGGTTTTCGATGGAAGCGACGACCTTCCTAGATGGCGCCACACTAAGGGCGCACAGACCTGCTGTGATCTGGATGTAAACCAGTGCTCCGAGGAAGTCCTGAACAGCGGCGTTTCCCATGGCTGGAGGACACAGAACTCCGTCGACACAAAGAAACAACTGCTTTAACGAGAGCAGTTGTTTGGTCATTTAAAGGAAAATGAATGACTATTTTAAAGAAGTGGAGCTCAGCGGCAGTTACTGGAAGATTTCGACCTACATTTTCCATGGACGTCTACGTCATTTGCGGCCCATAAAAAGTCATTAAGAAACGCCTAAAGAGGCGGAAGTTAATGCTGCGTTCGAATTCCGTGCTTATAGATTTTACGCGCGCTTTGGCAAGAGTGAGCTTTTTACCATAGGACACTTCAGGTCCCGTGTCCTATCAGCGAAATATGCCCCCCCCCCCCCCAAAAAAAAGAAAAGAAAACAGGTTTCTTTTTATTTTTTCCCACTTTGCTTACCTATACGAGACGCCCCCCTATGTACGTTTTAAAAAAAAATGGTTATCGTGCCTCAAGCATATATACTTATAATTTCCTGTGTAATGTATGCGGTAAAATTAATTGATTTGGAAATTTGTGATTAACTGAAGAGAAAAACTGTTGAAAGTATGCGGGTGTCTGTATTGCCGCACGACTGCTGCTCGCTATTGTCCTAGTTGGCCATTGTGTTTCTGCCAGGAAAACCTGAAGCTTGCCAGGGGATCTGTAAAGAGCAATATGGTCTATACTGGTCGCTCAGATGTGACGATATCTTTAGATGCATCTTGCCCCTCATGAAAGCGCACGGACGAATAACTTGGGAGAGTTTGTCTACATTGACGTAGAGAGAGCGCAGCCTGTAAATTTTCTCTCGCAGTCGGCCAGAAAGGCTCGGTGAGCGCGTGGACTATTTAAAACGGGTTACAAGCGTAGCTCAAGTATCGCATGCATAAAAGGGTGCAGGGCAGTTTTATTACTGCTTTCACACTGTCTCTAACAGTTTTTGGACTGAGCCAAAAGTATTATTCGCTTGAACTTTCTCATGCTTGTTTTCATTTCAAATTTTCAACCTTCCCTTAAAAGAACACGCGAGAGAAAGTGTTTATTCCCTTTTGGAAACCGAGTCGAAATTCGCAATTGAGCGAGAATAACGCCAGCTTTTCTTTTTCTTTCTCGCAAAAGTTGCGGACATGAAATATCACCTCCCACTATATCGCGAGCCATGCTCCGAATATAGCGCCGAGATGTTTCCCCCCAATTTCGTGCTTCAAATTTCGGCGAGCTCAGCCACAAGGTGACAAAGTGTTGCAAAAAAGTTAACCTCTCGATTGCAGAAGGCATGAATCTGTGATAAGCTATAGCATTACTCATCGTAACGCAAGCGGAAGAGGCAGATGGCGCGAAGAAGCCCATTTACCTGTAGCAAGAAACCGTATCTAAGGGCTTTATGTCCAATGCCCCTAGACACGACAACGATGCTCCCTCGATTTAGCGCGTCGTTTTCCTCTGAGTAAACTTGAGCACTGCGCGTCCGGTGATCCGTTCCGTTGCTGAGAAATTATAAGCGTTTCGTTCGGCATAGACGTAGATTACACGTACTTCTGAGATTCATTCGCGACGAAAGATGCGAGTGCTGCATACAAACATGGCATTAAACAAAACACACAGCGAAATGGCCACTCTGTGAAAAATTTTATTCTGAATGAGCCGGTGGTCTTGCTGTCCATGTTTGCCTAGCTCCCTTATTTACGCAACCTCCCGCACTGCCGCCGATGGAAGAAACACTACAGTTGGATCGCGCGTCCTTGGACATATTCTGCGTCACTCTCGATCTGCTGAGAAGTGCTTCACATGCTGGTGGGATTAATGTAATTGATGTCTGAATTAGTACTGCGCAACTCTCGTTTTGTTTATTTCGTTGCCAAGTAGCATATTCTGTGCCATGGATTAAAAGCGCTCTCAATATCGCATTATACATCCGATGACGACTGCATACATGTGGCTGTGCCAGCACGCCAGTGAGTGCGCGTGGGCGGGATACGCTTGCGTTCGTGCTCCTACTTCAAACATTTCCTAAAAAAATCGGCGGATGCCACGCACTGTGGGAATCGATGTAAGCGAAGCTTTGTATGTAATGCTTGCTTTGATTTACGTGGCAGAAGTGTGCAACTTTAATTGAATTATGGGGCAGTACGTAATTCATTCAATTTTAGATTTTTATGTATACGTCGTATCAGGCACGTACGCAGGATTTTTTTTCGGGGGGAGGAGCCCAACCCAAGGTAACTTTTCTATGCAAATGATGGGGAGGGTACTTTTACTAGTACAAATGTGAAGAATGTCCACCATTCGCCATAAGACGCGTAAACCCGCAAACGAAAATAGAAATAGCGTGTATCTCACAGGTACGCTTGCGAGATACACCTCTTCTTTACTTGGCAAACAAAGAACCACATCAAATGGACTCGCGCATGAAAGATGCGCAGGAAGAACCTTGCCAAGAACAAGTTAACCAGAAAAAGTGCAAAATAAATATTTCTAGTAGTTTCTTTGAATTATATCTGGAATAATTATAGCGAAATGTATATTTGCGGAACAATCACAGTTTTTTTTCTCCCTCCTTTACTGCTCTACCAAGTGCCAAACCGACTCGTTTGTTATTTGGGAAGTTGCGTAACGATGCGTGGTCACCAGTCCCGTACAACCGCGTAGAGCGCAGGACGCTGCGGTTCTAGACGTATTGTGCCCACCAACGGAAGGTTAGAAAAACACCCCCATTAGCACAGCAGGGAAGTGGCTACGTCAGGCGGCTCGATTGATAACTGTAGAAGAGTCATTCAAAACACACAGAATTATTCTCCACATCCGGCAGCGTTTTCTCTACTTCTTTTTTAAATAAAACGATGCTGATCCATAAATATTTTTACAAACAATTTTCGCTTTTCCCCCCTGTTTCGCTGTTGCCTTGGCTTTCTCGCTTAGTAGATCGCTTCATTTCTCATCTCCTTGTGAGTCTTGTTTCCAGCTGCCAATTTTGCACGAAAAGTGCTGTACATTTAGGGAGAACCAGACGAGGTAAGGGGCGACAGTCATATTGCTTATGAGTTGAACGATTATTGCAGGGCCTGATGGTGGACACTGTTTCGCAACATACTATTTTGCACCTAATCTAACCCATATCTCGGATATATGGTTACGAGGATCTGCCAGCGTCGAGGCGACCGAGGAGATAACTCGAGAAAATAATGAAGCAACAGGAAAAGTTAAACGCAACTGGCGTTTTCTCCGGCCGCAACTCCTTCCATAAGCATACACACCAGCTCACTATGAACAGAGTTTCTTTCATGGCCCCTGGATCAGTCTAAACAAAGAAGGTTGGACTAACGAAGGAACAGCGATGTGCGTGATCGTTGAAAATATAGATGGTGACATAAAAATTGTGTTGGGCGTTATAAATAAAATAAAGTATCATAATCAAAACAATAAACTACGATGAGAAAACTGGCCTCCACACCCCAGGAGATGCCGATAACTACAGCCATTCAAAAGGAGTGAAAAACTTGACAACCATTCGACTCTCTGAAGATGGAATGGCAGCGAAAGCTGACGACAGTCAAAGCTCTCAAACGAAAAGCAAAGTGTTTCATCTCCGCTGCAGGTCGGCCTGAAGATAGTGTAATATCGGGCCGACCCGCGGCCGAGGCGAAGCAGGCGTTAAGCACCCCCACACGTGGGCCGTTCCTGAAGTTAGTGAAACACCGGGCCGACCCTCGGTGGAGGTGAAACAGGCATTAAGAACTCCTCATACGTAGGCCGATCCCGAAGATATGGCAATACCGGGCACACCCGCGGCGTAGGTGAAGCAGGACTTAAGCACCCACAATACCTGGGCCGCTTCCGAAGATAGTGCAACACCGGGCCTACCCTGGGCGGAGGTGAAGCAGGCATTAAGAACTCCCCATACGTAGGCCGATCCCGAAGCTATTGCGATACCAGGCCCACCCGTGGCGGAGGTGAAGCAGGCGTTAAGCGCTCCCCATACGTGGGTCCATGCCGAAGGTAGTGCAATGACGGGCCGACCCGCGGTGGAGGTGAAGCAGGCGTTAAGCACTACCCATACGTGGGCCCATCCCGAAGATTCCGCAGCGCGCGTTATGGATTCCCGAGTCCACAGGCGTATGTGCAATTGTTCTTGGACCCTTTTTCTACTATGACAAGGTCGGCCCATATTATGATTTTGTCTGTTAACGGATGCCGAAAAAAACACTACGGAAGTTAGTCATACACTGATTTCGCTGTAGGCAGCAAAATGTTCACCGCCGAGTAGATTGATTTGTCGGCGCGTTAGGAATGTGTGTGAGGAGTGGTGGCGTGGGCGGAGGGGGGGGGGGGGTATCCCGCTTAATTTCGGGGATGGCCCGGTCCACCCCGGGCCCCCCCTTCGGTACGCGCCTGCGTCGTATACATGTATTCGCGGTCGGCACCACGTTTCGCTGCGAAGCGAAGACGCTCCTGTACCGTGCCACGCTTCTTTCGGGCATGGATGCCCTCGACGCAGAGGGCACGCTTTGCAGCCATTTTTCTTGCGCATGTTTCCGTGCTCCTTCTGCATACGTGGCCAGCACACTGTTGAGACGCCAGCTCCAAGCGTTCTCTTCAGGCCATGGGCGATTGTAATGTTTACACTATCATAGGCTATCACGCGACCTCCACAGAGCCCAGCACCTACATTATCACAGCACCTGCCATACGCACAAACTGTGAAACGCTGCACCGGCTGGGAGGACGGACGGACGGACTGACGGATGGACATGGATGGATGGATGGATGGATGGATGGATGGACGGACGGACGGAAGGACGGACGGACGGACGGACGGACGGACGGATGGATGGATGGACGGACGGACGGACGGACAGACGGACGGATGGACGGACGGATGGATGGACGGACGGATGGATGGACGGACGGACGGATGGATGGACGGATGGATGGATGGATGGATGGATGGATGGATGGATGGATGGATGGATGGATGGATGGATGGATGGATGGATGGATGGATGGATGGATGGATGGATGGATGGATGGTATGAGCGTCCCCTTTGGAACGGGTAGGTTGGTTGCGCCACCAAGCTTTTGCTATTATACTGCCTAATGTCCTACCTAGGTTAAAAAAGAAAAAGAAAACAGAAAACCCACGATGAATTCCCAAAATCAGATCTTCTGACCCCCTGTTGTGAACTGTGTTTTAGTACGTCTCCGTGTTTTGTCGTTTCCCTACTTTTCTTCCGCCACTCTTCCAATCAACTCTAGTACTAATCTCTATTACAGACCTCTTTACTTTCCCCCTGCTCTCGCTGAACCCAAGAGTTTCAACGATGCCAGTGGTGCTTAAATCGGCCGCTAGGCAGATATCTTCACGCTCTAATAAAACGTGCTCAATCATTTCCCTGCGGCTTTACCGCAGCCAAGCACATGCTTCTTCTTCCTTCTCATATCTCGCTTTATAAGCGCGTGTTCTAAGGCATCCTGATCTCGCTTCGAAAAGTAGTGAGCTTCCCTTTGAGTTATCATAAATTGGTTCTTTCCTGACTTAGTTTTTTCCTCTTAAGTAGTTACTCATAGCAGGTTTCTTTTCCATTGCCGCCACCCATGAGATTATCTCAGCCTCTCTGACTTTTCGCTTGACGTTCTTTGTTGCTGTGTTGCTCACCATACAGGCCGAATACTTGCTGGTAAGCTTCCTAGTTATTTTCCTCCACTGTGAATCAGCATTATCCCTGTACAAATACCTGAACACTCTCCCGGCCCATTTACTTTCTTCCATATTCCCCAGTCGTTCTTCATAATTAATTTTACTTTGAGCTTCTCTTACCTCAAAACTTGTCCAGCCCATATCAACCTGCACAGCTTCATTTGTAGTCTTCCCGTGATGGCCCAATGCGAGTCGTCCCACTGACCTTTGGTTGCCATCGAGTCCTAATTGTACCCCTGATTTCAGGCGAACAACCGCGTTTCCAAATGTAAGTCCTGGAACCATTACACCTTTCCACATACCCAGGAGCACCTGGTACTTACTGTATTCCCATAGCGCTCTCTGTTTCATTATGGCCGCATTTCTCATCCCCTCTACTGTTAATGTTTTTTTCCTGTGTTTCCATATATCTATCGCCTTCGTTTATCCAAATACCAAGGTATTTATATTATTTTACCCGAGGTATTTCCTCGCCCTGTGTTGCCACTGTCTGTCCACTGTTTTCATTGAATACCATAACACTTGATTTTCTAACACTAAATTTCAAACCTAAATTCTCGCCTTGCTGTCCACAGATATTAGCCAGACCTTACAAATCACTTTGCTTGTTGGCTAGCAACACAGTATTGTCGTCCGCATAAAATAAACCTCGAAGCTGCTGCTCTACTACTGTACCTGCCTGTTCGTATGAGAGATTAAGCCCGATATTACTTCCTTCTAGCGCCTTTTCCATTCTCACCATGTACATCATCAACAGCAGGGGGGTAAAGGGCACCCCTGCCTCAGTCCCTTGTTGATATAAACTTCTCCTCGCTCCTCATCGCTTCCCATTCAACACAAACGGTATCTTCCAGGTAAATCTCTCTCAAAAGCTGTACACAATCGTCGCCTAAGCCTTCTCTTTGCAGAATATCCCACAAAATGTTGCGATCTACGTTGTCATACGCTCCTGTAATGTCTAAAAAAGGCACATATAACGGTCTCCTTTCTACTCTTGATATTTCAACACACTGAGTAAGGACAACTAAGTTATCATCCAAACGCCCACCTATTCTCGATGCGCGGAGGCGAGCGCCATCTGGTGGTGTTGGAAGAAACCCAGCGGCACGCGCGACCAAGACCACAGCAGCAGCAGCAGCGCCCGGAAAGTCGGGAGAAGAGGTGAAGAAAGCTTCGCTTTAAACGAAATGCATTAGACAGAGCGTCTCTAGCAGACAAGTATGACGAAGTGATCCCGCAATCCTGTCCCGCTTGTTTAATCGGTTTATGTGCCCTTTCAAACGTAGTAGTAGCGAACGTCACCACAAAAAAAAAAAAAAATTTGACAGAAATCCCGCGCGTTGGTGGCAGCTGCGAAGGCGGCAGACACTGAATCGGTGAATGCGTCGGTATGAGTTGTGAACGGCGTTGGCATATGCGCTCTGCGGAATTTTCGCCAGCTTTCGCCTCTTTTCTCGCCTTCGTGTCCAAGTCCACCCGTCATGGTCATGGTCACCTATCCCGCTGCGTTAATTATCCTTATTCTAAGCACAGGAGCAAGTGTTAAGTTAATGGCTGGTATATATCCGCGCAAATAGAGCTCATTTTATTTGTTTTAACTGAGGAACGAAATGAGTTACAGCTGGGCGGTTGCTCTAACCAGTTCGCAATCACTTCCGTCTTTTCATTCATATCTGTTATTTGTTAAATGCCACTCAATTTTGACCTATAAAGGAAATTAAGCATCCCGTTCTAGGAGAATTGCAGTGACTCCAGTGCCCAGTGAACCACGTTTAAATATGTCTATGTAACATTGTTGTAGTCTTGGCGCATTCGGGTGCCATTAAAAGGAACTCAGCCGCATATGGTACGGCATAACTCGTAATAACTGCCATCTACGCAGACATTTATGGAATATTTCGTTTTCATAAATATCTGAGAACTTCGCGCGCACTGTAAATTTACTATATACTACGCGTAAAATATTTACCGCGCAATATTTGTATTCAAGAGAAAATTATAGCTTGACTCTTGCAGAAGTACTCGTTCTGTCACAGTCTTTTGTGTTTAGGACACTGAACGACGAATGTCCAAAAGCGTCACATCTGATCACAATATGTGTGTACAACCATATACCCTTGACTCGCAAGAGGACAATGCCACCGACTGGTGATGTCTGTGCCGTACAAACTAAAGACATAAATGCGGTATCCGGGCGCACACAAGTATGATAGCGAGAAGTTTGTAACTACGCACTTCGCATGGGTTAGCCGTGATGTCACTACCCCTGTGATCATCGCTGGAGACCGCAATGTGGACATCTCAAAACCAGGCAAGAAATGGTTCACTCATTCTGGGCCAGAGAGTTTGGTTTGAAGTGCCACATTAATCCACGTTACTCAACTAACCGACATCGGTCGTGTATAGTTCTTTGGCCAGGATCGATTCTGTCTAAGGTTGTAACCAAACCAATCAGTGTATATCACAGCAATCACGAAGCTATCGTCACTACCATTACCAAGTGATGAAAATAAATACATGTCGCCTTTTCTAACCCTGTGTAATGTGCTACAGCTTCGCTGGTCATCCACCTTCACAGAGTGAAATGGCTCCTCAATTTTTTTCTTTTTCATGCTAACCAGCTGTGAGCGATCAACGATGTGTGATACGTTCTACTGCATGAGTCTCAGTAGATATAGTACACCAGATCACTAATTGTGAGAGTATGTGTTTTTGCATTAAATGTCTACATTAGGGCAAATGCTTGCCGTGGTCGCCCCATTGTTCTTTTTATTCTATTTTTGTTTTATTGAAATGAAAATAAAAGAAAGAGATGTAGTCGCCCTATAATGGTGACGGCTACTCCATTTCGCATAGCAGAAACAACAATATGAAAAATATATGTAGTAAGAAAATGAAAAGAAACCAGGTCATATGGCCAGAATTTTTTTTATTATTATTGACGCCAGTAGGCATACATTAAATGAAAATAGGTCGCTCTGTTTCCTGGATGAAGTCCAGGAGTGGCCGGTACAGCGGTCCGTGCATTCAGCGTGTTAGGTCAGCTGGTCGGACCCTGGGTGGTGGCCAAGGCTGCGCAGGTGGCGAGTGCGAGCCTCGTGAAGGCCCGGACAGGTCGCCAGGAGGCGATCCAGCGTTGCCTTTGTGGCTGGGGCAGACCAGTGGGGGAGGCTGTACACCGGACGCCCAAGTGGCCCGGATAGCAGGAGTCAAGGCGGCGTCCGCGGGGATCCTCATGAGCGCAGCCTCCTCTCGGCGAGTTAGGTCGCCGGAAAGGTCCGATCCACGCGGAGGGGTGAGTGCACGCGTGGAGCGCTGGAGTGATTATTTGTGCAGAAGCAAGCTGTTCTTTGGGCAGCGGGCAGCGGGCTGTTCTTTGGGCGGCGGGCAAGTAGAGGCAGCGGGCAGGTGCAGACCGATGGGTCTACTGCACCCGGACAGGACAAGTGCACAAGTCGATAAGGCGGACTACGTCTGAGTCTATACATCAAGGGAGGCGGTCATTTTTCGTAGCTCTCGAACAGCCTGAGTGGAGTCTTTGTATATCAGTAATTTATTCGGCGACAAGCAATGCAGCTTAGGTATCTCGGCTGATAAACCATCCCGTATAGCTGCGACCTCCGCCAGTACGGATGGAAACGGTTCCTCTATAATATAGGAGCATGTCTTTTGCTCGTCACGTAGCCTGGGGCATACGAGGCTGGTGCGCAAAGCGCAGACATCGATAGCTGCGTCTACATATACATCTAGTGAGTCACCGGTGGCTGTGATGGGGCGGGCTCCTGTGTCACGTGACGGTTGGACTGTCGCAGGCGAGTCAGCGCTCGATTATCGCTGGTATAGTCACTGGCCTGTATCTTAAGCCATGGCCGAATTTTTGGAAAGGGTGCGACAGGCTGTGGCAGTGCTGGATTGTAGTAGTGGGCTAAAGAGGCCGCAGCAGGTGCAGCTTGACTCTTCAAGCGGCAATCCATTCGACGCTGGTGCACGATTTCATTGATCGTGTTTAGCTGCGCTTCCGCCTGGAGGGTCGGGATAGGGGTGAGCCGAGGATGGCACGTGATCATCCGCATGGCCTCTCCGGTTTGTGGTGTCAAGCAGGTCCCAATCTCTCAATGTGAGGCGTTGAAATTGAGCTTGATAAAGAGCCATGGTTACAGGATCAACCGCACCAAAACGCTGGTCATTCAAGAGCAAGCACCCCCGGTCTTTCGAGAAATGCGGTGGATAAGATGCAGGGTGGTAGCGCTCCTCCAACGTGCGGAGGGAACCGATGCAGTGAGCCAGATGCGTCCAGTTCGACTCCGAGCACATGGATCGCTGATACAGTGGTGAGTGCTTCACCATTTAGGCCCAAACAAATGTGTGTCTGCAGGAGGCGACGCCGACCTCATATATTGGTGATGGATATGAAAGCAGTCTATTTAGCAGAAAGTGTCAGTCCTATATGCAAGCACACCAGTCTGAGGTCTTGTTCATAGCAGCCTGGAGACCATCTTGCTGGCGTTTCAGGACTGCATATAGTGTCCACACTGTGGCGTCGTCCGCGTACAGAAGGAAGAAGGTATCTGAAATACCGGCTAGTTGCCACGCGAGGGGCAATAGGGCAATGTTAAACAGTATCGGAAACAGCACCGAACACTGCGGTACATCCCGCTTCGAAACAAGATGGACGGTTCTTTCCTTGCCGACTCGGATACAGAACGTGAGGTGTAACAAAAAACTCAGTGCCCTTCCACTCTGTGAAGAGGGATGACCAGCGAAGCTGTGCATTTGCGCCCCTTAATGGCGAACTGCACCTCCGCCGTGGGTTGGCCCGGTATTGCGCTATCGTATGGATTGACCCACGTATGGGGAGTGCTTAACGCCTGCTTCACCTCCGCCGCGGGTCGGCCCGGCATTGCCCTACCTTCGGGATCAGCCCATGTATGGGCTGTACGGACGCATGTAAAATGACACCACAATCAGGTCCGTGCGCTGGAGACGAACCATCACTGCCACCACTTCTTGCCACTCATTACACCACAAGAGGGTGACTTGCGTCTGAGGATAAGAAGCGACAACATATACTGCAGCATTGCCTGGAAGGCTCAGCGCTGTGGTCCGGCGTCAATCAGGGATGATTGGGGAAGCGTACGCAGTAAATCCGGGGACGCGCGGAAGCGAGTTCGCCTCCTGTAGGAGCAGACGCCATGCGGACAGTTTTCCCTTGGCAAGACGATGGCGAAGCTCTCCTGCTTTATTGGTAACTCCTCGGCAGTTCCACTGCAGGACACAATGGTGCCGCGTTGCTTGCGAAGGAGCAGTCATTGTAGCGGTGCAAGGTTGGCCAGCAGCACCTTGCATAGCTCTTACAGTTGCCGGGCCACAAAGTGGATAAGCTAAGATAAACCGATCTGCTGTGCATTTCGTATTTCGGCGCAGTAGTCTCGCGACAACGTTTTCTGTCCAGCTTTCGAAATGACGCACGGAGCTTCTCCAGCTGCAGTTAGTGGTTCATGCTTTATGGGCTCATTTTCCTCTATGTGAGAAATAAACAGAGCGAGTAATTCGACTAACTAAAAAGCACTCAACATATAAGAAAAGGCATGCCGCACAACTGAGTTGTATACACACAAATTTACTCTTATATAAGCATGCTCCGACGCTTTTCTTTTCTTTCGCATTGCACACTTTAAAAAAAGAAGCAGCGTGACAGTCACATTGAGAGATAGACTGACATATAGAGGGAAAGACGGAAACAGAGAAAGAGGTCAACTTAACTAACTTCACTAATTCCACTAATCCAACCCGGGATGTTGAAAACGTTTTAGAGGTTTTCAAGGAAACCTGTATGAAATTAAAATTTTCTTTCGGATTGCTCCAAGATAACCAATTACAATTTTTTTATTCAAATTGTCCCACATCACTACATCTACGTCAGCAGAACAGCTCAGCTATCCATGCCGCTATTACGTACGTCACCGAAGAGCCAACAGATAAATGGGTGGTATTTTGTGATTCTAAGGCAGCTCTTGTGATCCGCAAGAGCTTGTGATTCTAAGGCAGCTCATGTGATCCGCAATACTTTCAAAGGCACGAAGAAAGGAAATTCCATGGTGAGATCGGTGACAAGCTTTTTTAGGAACTCTGATCTCGCTTTGATGACGGCGGATAAGGAAGGAGGCTTTGTGGTTTTACCCCAGAAGCTTTTTAGTGATAAGGCCATGTCCGCGGTCTTAAAGAACTTTAGGATTGTAGATCTGAATCCGTCTCAAGTGAAGGCAAAGGCGGTTGCACTATTAAGGGATCTGAAACTTGATCGGCTAAAAAGTGAAGTGGTGAAAAACAAGGTCACTGTGCTCTCAGTGTTCTTCAGTGCCAAGAGCCACAAGATGGAGTGCCCTTTCAGAGCCATCGTTACGGAAACTGGTTCCTGGCAAGCCGCGGTCAGTCAGTACCTTCTGCGCCATCTGGGAAGTCTGGCACCTGACGATCCGTACAAGGTCAGCAGCTCAGACCGTGTGGCGCAAGTACTAGGGGATAACCTTTCTGCTGTTAACTCGGGCTTCTCGGTTGACATTGAAGAGCTGTTCTATTCCCTTCCCCACGAAGACCTGTTCTGCGCAGTCCGGAACTGTATTGAACGATCTGGTGCTGTGCCTTCCCAGAATGCGTGTGGTATTTCTGTGGAAGGTTTTCTAGAGTTGCTTAAGGCATATCTTTCTTCAACCATTGTGAGTTTTCAGGATAAATTTTATGTGCAAAAACGCGTCATCTGTATCGGGTCGTGTGTAGCCCCTGTTTTGTCCGAGATCCTTTTAGCCGAACTTGACCGCTCGCTAGCGCGGGTACTTTCTGACGACCGCATCGTTCGTGTGTTCCGATACGTCGATGATTTTTTAATTCTTTTAAATTTAGACTACAACGATAACTTGACACAGGTGGCATCGGGGGTTTTAGCATCCTTTAAGTCTGCTTTTGCCAGTTTTAATTTTACTATTGAACTTCCTGAAAACTCTTGCTTGCAATTCTTAGACTTAAAATTATTTTTTAACGATCCTGACCACCTCTGCTGGGCGTACATGCCTAGGTCGAAAAAAGCACTTCTGCCCTTCAACTCGAGCCATTCGAAGCTGGTCAAGATGGGGATTGCATCAACGTGCCTCAGGGCTTCGTTAGTGAAGTCCTGTCCACACAAGGTTCAGTCTAGTTTTGATGCCCAAGCTGATCGCCTTCGGTCGGCCGGTTTTCCGTTGGCCCTTCTTCGGGCTGTTGCCGAGTCCCTGTTGAAGTCCTTCCGACCAAGTTCAAAGCCTCGTGGGGCGGACCCACAGGAGAGGAGGAAGTATGAAGTTATGCCCTATGTCCACAGGGTCTCGCACGGCCTGAAGAGGGTCGCGGGTAAATTCGGCATACAGGTTCTCTTTTCGGCACCTTGTGAGCTGTCCAGTCTGTGCAATTTAGCTAGACCTGATAGGAAAAAGAAAATCGAGTGCATCACTAACCACAGGAACAAGTTTGTGCCTTGTAGAGCCAATGTCATCTATGAGATTCCGCTGAGTTGTGGCAACGTGTACGTTGGACAAACAGGCCGCTGCATTAATATTAGATTATTAGAGCATGCCAATTCACTAGATGATTCTAGAGGACAGCATCTTCCTAAGCATTGCAAGACCTGCAGGTATGACGGCAAAGTTTGTACTCCACTTTTCGGCAGGACTAAGATTGTCGGACGCGCAAGTGATAAGAGCGTGAAGTAATCGAAGCTTTAGAAATCGCGAGATTAGGGCCGGATAAATGCGTTAGTGAGGCTTCCATACATTTGTACCGCAAGGAGTTGGCGTTTCCGGGCTTGACTACATGATAACGGCATTGGTCTTTTCGGTTTGTGCGCAAGCGTTCTGTTGTTGGTAGGAAAGTGGCGTTGGAGCATTAAACCAGTTGTTAGTCTGCGCCTGTGTCATGTGGTTCTTTCTCTGTCTTGTTCTTTTTTGCGCAGTTTTTCGTTGTTCGCATAATGTCATACCAACTAGCCCCTCACCGTACGCTTCTAGAGCTCTTCAGAGTATCAAGTCTGCATTACATCACAGAACTTACGAGAAGATGATATCTGACATCAGGGAAGTGCACCACCATGCTCTGGAAAGAGGGTACAACATCATCTATCAATGGATTCTTGCTCACTGTGGCATCGTCGGCAACACCCTTGCTGACAAGGTTGCCCGGCCTGCCCACGAAGATACCAAGACACGTCCAACGCCTTTGGCGAGGTTGGACGCTGCCAGGGAACTTCGCCTACTTGCACGCAAAAAGTCACAAGATCTCTGGAGTTCAAGTGCCTTCAGTAGCCGATTACATAAACTGGACCCACGCTACGGCTACAACTGCCATCTAGCCTTTCCCGCGGCGAAACAACCTTGCTGTGGCGATTGTGATTGGGAGTGGCGTTCACGAATGCCTACGCCTATCGTTCTGGAATGGCCAAGAGCCCGGTGGGCGATTCCTGTGGGTGCGAGGAAACCATCGAGCACCTATTGTGTACCTGCTCTCGCTACGATGTACAACGCCTCTCTCTGCGGGTAAATTTACACCGACTGGATTCAAGACCGTTCACCGAGTCAAAGATACTCGGATCGAAAAAGAGGAATAATAAAGATCAGCGTAGGTTCCGCATTGAAAAAATCATGTCAACACATAATGAAAACGAGCTTTCTCAACCAGATCGACAAGCTTGAACAAGCAGGCTATCCTCAGTGTCTCATTAAATCAGTGTGCGCTAACACTTTGAAACAAATAAAAACAAAGAAGATGGTCAGATCACCCGGGAAGATTGTCGTAAATATAATAAAATAGCCGTCATTCCGTACCTACATAGAACATCACATGAATTAAAACATATAGGCACTAGGCATAAGGTTGACTTTCTTTTTTCAGCGAAAATCCAACTACAGACAATTTGTTCGCGTATTCGCAGGAAGCCATCGCAGTGCAATATTAAGCACACCAAAAAAATTGTAGATTGTGCGATGGGCATAGTATGTAAATAAATAAATAAATAAATAAATAAATAAATAAATAAATAAATGATCCCGTTTAAATGCGGTAAGGTTTACGTAGGCCAGTCTGGGCATTGCGTCAACGTGAGGCTAAGAGAGTACCTGGCGGCATATAAATAATCAGGAACGACACATCTAGCCGCCCACTGTCTGCGGCTGTTATCCCGTTTTCGAAGACAGTTAGATTATCTTCAAAAGCACTAACCTGCTAACCCGTGAAATGGCAGAGGCCTTCCACATAAAGAAAAGAGGAGATAACTGCGTCAGTCACCCCTCGAATTCAAGTTTCTTGATAGTTAGACTTTCTTTAACTTTTGACGTTGCCTTTGATATGGTTTAACCCGTGATCCTTGCGCAGGCGCAGCGGTGTTACTTCATTTTTTTTGTACATATTTTTTTCCTTCAATAAGATTGTTCAGTTGTGAGTAAGTGCCTCGTCCTGTCCGCTCTCTTCGTTCTCGTCTTTGTGCGCTTTTATAGTTTCAGGAGGTTAAGTATATTTTGTAGAGTCTGCTACCCGGCAAAGGGGAAGGGAGGGAGAAGGCATTTGACATGAAGACGGTCACACTAGCTGATCGATTGATAAATGGAGTCCCAAAGCAACAAATTGGCTGTGAGAGACACCGCAGCAGAGGAGGTGCTCCGAGTTCTTTTGACCACCTCAGGTACTTTAACGAACACTCGGTACACGACCGTATTTGCATTCTGGCCTATTGGAATGCCGCCGTCGTGACCGGAAATCAAGCCCGCGACCTCGTGGCCAGCAGCAGAACGTACAAGCCACTGACCATCTGCGTCGGGTGTTCGCTGCTATACACCTGGAGTTATTTTTTGCGTCAGGTGCTCAAAGAGATTCCCAAAAAAGCTTTCCTGCGTTATCTGACGTGAAAGGTTTTGTTTTAGCCCAAACGAAACCTTCAGTTGTAATCGACTTAGATTTTTGTCTTTTGAGTTGGTTCCACATCTGTCCAGCATTTTCACGGGCGCGCAGCACTTTGGCACTTTGACGCAATTTAAGTAGACGAAATCGCAAACTTACCGTTATTAATGTCTCGTTCTACGTTAATGGTGCCATCCAGCATCTGCGACTTGGACGACAGGTTCTTTCCAGCTAAGCGCGCACTTTAACGCGCTTAGAGTGCGCGTTGATGCCCTTAGCGAGAGCGAGAAAAGAACCAGAGGCGCGAGGGCTCTCCGCTCGAAACACTAACGCGAGGGAATCGAACGATAAAGAATAAAACTTCCTATCTCGAGACCATTAATGACTGGGAACAGGGCAGTCCGACGCCAGACTCACGTTGTTTTGCCTCAGAACTTGTGTAAAAATATAGAAAAAAGAGAGAAGTGAGGCTTATTTGGCGACTTTGTTCGCTAGTAAACAGCGCGTACCAAGACGCCTGACCGGAAACATGTAAACGCTCAGAAAATAATGGCAGATAAAGGAGAACAATATTTGGAAAATGGGAAGGAGAAAACCAGGAGCTGATAAATTGCAGCCAAACAGAACAGCAGCCGCCGCCAGAAGCAGAGCCACGAACGGCGTGCACATTTGGGGGTGCTCAAAGAGTTGTGTCGCAGAATGGCCAAAGGAAAAAGAAGAAAGAGACTACGCGACATCGAATGCTAAAACGAAACCTTAACCGTAATGCTTATATAGCCACAAGCGCATTTTAATGTCCCAACAAGATAAATGGTTCTCCAAGAGGGTCCTGGCCCTCGGGAAAGTTTTACGGCTCATGTTATATTTTGTCGCGTCTCGACGTGGTGTCGATCCGCGATCGTTTCTCATAACAGGCTCTGGTGACTTTCCCCGGCTACGTGACAGAAGAATAAAAAGATTTTGAGAAAAAGATGTAAACGCTTCCGGAAGCACAAATTTGGCGAAAACGGCGCACTGGCGCATATCCAGCACCGCAGGCTTACTTTGACCAGCGTTTGCTTCGAGCGACCTCGTTTGCTCGCCAAAATGATCGCACCCGCGCCACTACCATGACCCGCCGTTTAAGCTTGCCAGCGTTCGTCGCACGCTAGAAAGGACCAGCCACGGATATATCTATCGCAGTTTTTGTCGCTTCGCTTTGTTGGATAATTGAGAGAGAGAGAGAGAGAGAGAGAGAGAAACCAAAATTCAGAAACCCGGATGAGATGCGACGGGCCGGCTATTCTTCGTTTGGTTAGCGTGTTCAAATATTGAGACACACGAAAAAATAAGTAGATGAAACGTATAAAACGGCAACCCCAAATGCAGGCATGTTCTTGCCTGAAGCTCTGATTCGCGGTGCCTATACGACAGAAACGCACTCAGCTCTAAAGGCAATAGAGTTGTTGTAGTCTCATGCCTTGCTCCCATGAAAGGTTACTTCTCAGGAACCATCTCACATGTCATTTGCAACAGTGTTTAAAGCGTTTAAACTGTATAGTATGACGTATAGAAGAGCACTTAAATATGTCGTGCCTGGACAACACTGAAATAAACTGCCTATAAGACGGCTGGAGAGAGTGCGGCGCTACCAAGGTGCTCTTCATTTTTCTGCGAGACACTGGTCTCAGTAACATATTGAATGTTGTGTTATGTGTGGGTCAAGAGTTGTATGGTCTGTGTGCGTCATTTCATTTATCCTCGCATTAACCTGTAGTGTGCATGCTAGGCATGCTGCTAATGGTGAATGCCGGTTTTCATTAAAGAACCTCCCTCCCTCCCTCTCTCTCTCTCTCTCTCTCGCAACATACAAGACAGTGCACGCACTGTCGCGCTGGAATATGCACGTTCGCTGTAATTTTTGGTCGTATTCTCTTGGCAAAGTCAACGAAGTGGGACTTCTATCGGCGCCACCAAGCTGAAAAAAAGAATGCGCGGCTCTCACGCGCTGTGAGAATCAGGTCGGGCAAAGCTTTTATTAGCGTTTGCGATGAAAGCTGTTCTTGTTTAGCAACCATTTACAAGTATACAGGACACAACCATACATGGCACATTTTTCACTGGGAAACGCCTCAATCGATATAAACTTGCGGTGCTCGAACACACGACTCCCACACATGATGATGAAGGAATGAGCACGACGGCAATAGGGCGACAGTATCATGACGACTGTATGAGACGATGCAATGACAACGACGGCGTGACAACGATGGCATGACGGCGACGACATGACGACAATGAGATGACGACACTGGAATGACTACGGTAGAACGACGACGATCAAACAACCACGACGGCATGATGACGACAGCATGACGACAATGACAATGGGATGATGACGCTGGAATGACGGTGACGGCGGCATGACAACATTGGGATTACGAATCTGGAATGCAGCAGTCCGGCTCGTACTGGAAGTTAATCGGGTCCTTTCGAGTGGGGGCAGGAAGACAGCGACCGACCCTATTAACCATCTCCAACCTTTTTGCTAACTCACTGCATGACGTTTGGGGCATGCAGACCTGGCATATTAAATTCAAATCAACATGACTTCCGATAAGATTACTCAGCAGTCACGTGAACGGTTAACAATGGTTAACATAGTGTCAACGATGCCATACGTCTTGTGTTATACATACATACATACATACATACATACATACATACATACATACATACATACATACATACATACATACATACATACATACATACATACATACATACATACATCAGCAGCAGCTCACAACACACAGTGTTTTGAAAAAGTATCTAAGCTTCTTCTTTGCCACGTAAACCAATGAAGTGCAGGAGGCTTGAACGCTTTGATTCTTATTAACAGTATAGTTATCGAAATGTTTCAAAGAGATATTGATATAACGCCGCAGAGTTTGCTAAAATATCTCAAATAACTGTGGATAACGGTAGCGCGAAGCAAATGAACACCAGACGATGACACGGACACGAGCGGTAATTTCCATCTGAAGTTTATTGTGGAAAAACACCCAAAACGACACTAAACGACAAAGAAGCAAAGCAATAAAAAAAGCTCTTTATCGAAGGTATGAGATCGAAGGGTGAAAAAGATGTTAAAGGACAGCTTTATCGCCTTTTGCGCCCGCCGTCACTTCCCAGGAAACCCATTTCTTTGTCAGACAGGGACACTGGCGGTTTGCTCACGCATGAGCCATCCTCATATAACTTCTACGCAGCTTCAGTTGCAATGCGGGCGCGGTCGCCCCTGTGTCCGTATATTGCTATGGTGTCCTCGAATACCGGTGAACACTTGCATGAGCGGCAATGCAACCTCAATCAATAGGCAGTTCACAACGTCTACCTTCATCGAGCTTTATCATACACCATTGTTAAGATTTGGAACAACATACCTAACTGCACCTGGGCTGCCGGCATCTCGGCGGGCTTCGTGTTTGAGATCCCTGCTCTTGACAGGATAACTAGTGTGTCGCATGCTATAAACGTATACTTTATAATAAACGGAATAAGCCTTTTGCGATGAGAATTTGTCTACCCGCCATTCTGGTGGAAGACAATGCGACGGGAATTCATAAGAAAAGTATTACACAATCAGAGGTTTCTTTTTGCGCTGACTGCGTCCAATGAGACGTGGTCACATTTTTCGGGTTGGATATCGAAGCGTGGGGGCAGGCTAATGTTAGGGGGGGAAAAAATGACGAAGAATCTGCCACGCCGATTCAATGACGCGTGTTTTGTTTTTCGCCTGTTCTATAGCGTGTGCAAGGCCTTTTTCCCTGCTCTCTCACAGTGATGTCAACACGCACTTCGAGCAAGGGACTTCACGCAAGCGCCCTTTGCGTCCGTGAAAGGAAGCGAATGGGGCGTGCAATGCTGGAAATCTCCAGAAACATCGATCCTTTCACACGTGGACTTAGCGTAGCGCGGTGCGTGATGCGAGCAGGGGTACGTTGTCACGCGCGGGCACATTTCCGACAAGTGTTCATCGAGCCGCAGTCGAGGCCCGCCTGTTCTCAGTAATGCCGGACACCGCTGCGTGACGGAAAGTGAGTGTGACACGCAAGTTTCGACGTGGGCAGTCAGCGATCGAACCAAAGCGACCACTTCCTCCACACGTCGCATTTATCCCTAATGATAAGGCGCATACGCGTCACTCGTCTTGCGTTTGTACGACCTCTCCGAGCTCTGTTTTCTTTTTTTTTCTTTTTTGCGTGGGTGTATATATGTGGTAGGTGGCCGAGCGATCTGTCATTTCCATCTATTGTACGGCTCATAAACGTCCTGCAGCGGCCGCAGCACTCCAGCATCGCGTCAGCTCTTGAAATACGATTTTGCAGCGCGTGAGAGAATGCAACATTTTATGTTCTGACAATACAATCTGTGTTAGCATTTTCCATTGTCGACGACTTCTCTTTTTTTTTTTTTTTTTTACTGAAGGAACAAAGAAGAAAGAAAAAAGAACCTCGGAGGTTTGCACGAGATCACGATATAAGAACTGTTTTCTGTCATCTATTTTTTTTTATTCCTTTTATTGCTGAGTTGTAGCCCTTTTCGTTGGCGTTGTCCAACAGCCTCGTTATAGCTTAGTATCTATGGTTTTGCGCTGCTGAGCGTGAGGAGCACGTTAAAGAAACCCGGGCGGTAAGAGGCAATCCCGAGTCTCCCCATTACGGCGTGCCTCATAATCAAGTCGTTGTTTTAACTCACAAAACCCCAGAACGCCTTCTTTTCTTTTTTCTTTTTCTCTGTAAATTACCGTTCTCTGATGCGTCGAAGCACCCTACTTATTGATTACGCTATTGTAACGAAGCCATAGCATTACTAGTCAGCTCTATTTTATAGTGGCTTAAAAGTCTCTTTTTTCACGTGCCTTGTTATTTGGGGTTGTAAACTTCATTGAGCCATAAACTGTGTGTTCGGTAAGAGAACTGACGCTAAGGTTGCGTAAAATGGCTGTACTATCATGGAAATAGGCAAATTCATTTCAAACTTCAGCACCGTTCATATTTGAAGCTCTCATGTTCCTATATTTAGGCCATCTCGCAGTGAAGCGTCCTTTTTTTGTGTGTGATTCCAAATGTGCTCTGAGAACCACGGCTCTGACGATCAAAGCCTATGTGTGACAATTACGCTCGTAAACGTATGGCTTTTCTCTCAGCAGGTCCACAGAACAAGGCCGCTTTCCGTGCTACGCAAACATAAATTAAGTCATGGCAGACTGCCGCAACGTAAGGAACCCCTTCCCAACCTGGATGCAGAGGTTCAGGTAGAGGTTCAGTCCTACGAAGAAACACCTGTCCTTCAGTATACGTACATACACTTGCACGTACACTTCAGTATACATACATACAACATGTTGCAAGACATGATTGCTGCTGGTATAGAACGGCACATATAAAATTATTGACTTTAATGACTTTTTATAGCGCCCTTTCTATAGCGTATCTATGAGACCGAGTTTTACGTCTGAATGCGTTTTATTTCACTTATTCATATGACCTCCCTTTTATTCCATGCAGACTTATCCTTACATCTTTGGTATTAATCAATTGTATGGTAAACGTTATCTGGGGAATTCCATGTGAAATGACATCTAGAGATGTTGGCACCACCTAAAGGGCTCCGAGGTCTCTAGATATTAAGAAGAGGAAGAAAAAGCCTTCACAAAAGTTTGCATGCAGAAGTGAACATCGTAGCAACTACATGTAGGCGCAATACCCATCCCTGAGTTCCCGTGTCCCCACGGACGTGTTCGTTTTGCCGCGCCCATGCCAATACAAAACATTATTTCCTAGAATGCCCGGCATTTGTGGAAGAGCGCAAGACTCTCCTTGACGAACTGGAACATAATGTGGCTCCGTGCGCTACCATGGAATAATTTTTCTTCCCTCAAAAATACTGCATGTTCAAAGCAGAGGTATTTCCCCTCCACCTAAGGTTTCTTTAAAGATATCGACCTATTCAAGGAGAAGTGAAGTTTAGCAAGTAATGCTAAACGTCATCAATCCTTCAATAAAGGTGATAGTCTGATTGCATGGGGATGAACTTGGTCGAGTGGTAGCGTTCTACCTGTGTATGTTGCGATGAACTGCTTATCTCCGTGCATGCTTATCCACACATGTTAAAAGGAGACGCTCCGGCGGAGAAATTGCCGGCATGCTTATGCAAATCTAGATCCGGCCACAGTTAGCACCATCATCCTCCTCCTTCTCCTCCCGTTAACATCTGCAGTGCTTGTAATGTATGAGAAGTCGCAGCTTGAGAACTGTTGTCGTGTTGAGTACACTTTTTGTGTGGCATCCGTTCGAATGCAGGTGTATTTTGATACCTGCCGGGACTTGCTTACCTGACTGCGAATAGCAGAAATAAAATATCTCGTAAGCTCCGCACATAATTTTTTTTTTCTTTTCGTTTGCACAGTATTTTAGCGAGTGAGCGCCTCACTCAACACAAACTCCCATGAGTGTTGTTTTATGTTCCCACATTTACAGTGCCGTTCCGTCGCCGCTGAGGCTGCGCGCACGAAGACGTCGGACGTGCCGTGCAGAGCTACAAACGTGCCTCAAATGCCTTCACTTTGTGGGCTCGCTGCGCGCTGGGCAGCAAGAAGCGAAGACAAACCTCGTGCTACGAGTGACTCCCCCGAGCTTGCTCGAGCCGGGGTAACAAAAGTTTACGGCCCGCAGCCGCCGAAAGGAACAGAAAGCACACGAATCACGCGCGCGTTTCGGCGCCTCGACACCTCGGCGCCGGCGGACCGGTGGTTTTTCGCGGCCCCGAAGCAGAGAACACCGGCGACGGCGCGGCGCTCCTGGCGCTTTCGCGCCCACCCGCCCAGTCTGCGGTTTGCTGCGGCCAGCTGTCTCAGCATGTCTCTCCTGGGAAGCATCGGGCGCCGGTGTCGAGGCTCGATGCAATCAGTGTAGGCAGTAACAAGGCGAGCGGGCGGGCTTTCGCTGCTGTTGCCGCCGCCGCCGCCAGGCGACAAGGCGCGTGCTGCGGGCCTGGTTGTGGCCCGCAAATAGTCGTGTCCTACGAGCCGAATTCATTAAGCGGGCCCGAGCCGTTCCTCGTGGAGAGGCAGCAGCCGCGGCCAGGAAGCTGCCGGCCCAGCCGGCACTCGAGCCCCGCCACGGAGACAACGGCCGCGTCGCGGCCAGTAACGATCGCGGGGCTCGCGACGACGTTGCCTTGCCGGTCACGTCCCCGAAACGGATCGGAGCCGTCCCGAGTCCCTCACGCGATGACAACTGCAGCGGCGGCATCAGTGGGGACGTCCTGCCGGAGGAGGAGCCAACGTGCCGCACATACCGCGACTTTCGGCTCCGGGGGCTCATTCGCACAATGGCGAGCGCTTTTCGCAGCTTTTCATAGCGTGTCGCACAAAGGCCGCGCGTCCTGGTCACCGTGCG
Organism: Dermacentor andersoni; assembly: GCF_023375885.2. Lineage (NCBI taxonomy): Eukaryota > Metazoa > Arthropoda > Arachnida > Ixodida > Ixodidae > Dermacentor > Dermacentor andersoni. The sequence continues at coordinate 67,153,964 of NC_092814.1, forward strand.
CCTTCACCTCGACGTCCACCGCGACGGAATGAGCGGACGAGAAAGGAGGGGGTGGCGTTACTGCAGCGCTACTCCCAGTTCACATCCAGCGCATTCTCGGGGCCCTCGGCCACTGCGGATGCTTATCTGAGATCCAGCTGGCACTCCCTGTAACAATGTCGCCGAGCACTGAATTTTCGCGAGGATGCGTCTCGTGTAGGAGCAGATGAGGGCGGTGAACCCGGTGCATTCGCTTACTTGTTGCAACCGCAACTGGGACAAAATAGCTTGCCACTTCTTTCCGAGGTAACACATTGAATGCCCACCCACCCCGCTTTACAGTAAAAATAAAGAATATGGTGATAAAACATTCAAGCAGACAACGGATCGGCTTTGTGCAAAATGGTAACAATAAAATATGAGTGGATACCCGTCTGTACAGATCGACTTTGCTTATACGACAATCTAAACATACCCGAGTAATTATTTTTTTCGTCCCCCGTTTGAGAACGAACGCCGATTTTTTTTTTCTTTTGTACTTGCAACGGATTTTTTTTTTTAAATCGCATGGAACATATTGCGCGAATCGGCCTCTTTGGCTGGGCTGCGCTAACAGCAGACATTACTTGCACGACAAATCACAATAGACAGGTAGCCAATTGACACGATTAACGTCCTAGTAATTCGCTTTAAGACAGATATTGCAATTATGTCTTGCAAGCGGAGCAGTAGTGAAATCGACTCCGAAATCTGCTAGACAATGCATGTGCGTTCCGGTTAGGATCCTGCCGAACTGTAAAAGGGACGCTTTTGGGAAGCTGTTAATTGGAACGCCAATGCATTTCGTAGATTGATATCCGTCCCATTTAAAGGACGGGTATCTCGAAAGTGGTGCTAGTCTTAAGTATTCCTGCTAAGCAAGCATTATTTTTTAACTACTGCTCGGGTTCGAGTTCGTAACTCTAACATGTGCCCTGAGTAATTAATTATGAACTTAATTGCTTAATAGCTTTATTTAGCTACTGCATGTTGCAATTCTTTATGTGTGTAATATCCGCCTCTTCGGGAATTCCACTCGAAGTGACGAAACACCATTATCTCTCACGGGCGACTTAGGAAACATTGTTCGAGGCAAAATAAAATTTTCAAAATCATATCGTATACAAGTATAGAGAGGGGAAAAGAAGACAACGAGCAGGCTAGCAGTGGCCAGTGGAAGTAGCACAACGCCTGTCTACTCTTAAGGAAGAAGAAGATAAAATCATAAGAATTGAAAATGGGAACACTGGAAGAAAGGAGGAAAGAAAGAACTAGATGACAAACCTCGAAGGCTAAAGTAAAACAATCGCAAAAAAAAAACACATGGCAAAGGGAATCGAAAAAAAGTCCCCAGAGGCCGTACCAATTAAAAAGAAAAGGATAGTCGAAAATGAAGAAACAACTTGGGGCCAAATTCACAAAGCTTTTCAGTAGCGTGCACTTAAATTTGCTATTGGCTTATCGCCTAATACATCTTTTTCCCTTTTCCCCAAAGCGTATTGCCTTCGAAAATATATTTTTCTGCCACGCATTAGTCACACCTGCGGCCCTATTAAAATGAGCAACAACCACTGCTTAGTTGTTTGAATTCACTAATTGACTGAGAAAATTCACTAATAAGCTACGCAATAACTTACTTTAGTGAAAATATTACAGTTCGTAATTGAAGCCGGTCAGTGTTCAAAGCATGTACGTTCGGTATAGAATTCCGTGACTGCCGCCAGCTTCCCGATATTAATGCCCAAGATCTTGCTTTGCGTACATTTGTGTTCTACATAGTTTTATCCTGCAGTGTATACCAAGCGAATTCCGTTCTAGGAAAATTACGAGTAGAACACCGATTCACTTGGCTGCAAGTTTGCTGACGGATACCACAAAACTTGGTTTGTACGAGTGGCTTTGACTCTGGTATTGTCCGTGCACGTCTCTATTGCTCTCTCTCTTCTCTCTACCCCTTCTCCCTTCCCCGAGCTTACGGTAGCCAACCGGACTCTTGACGGGTTAACATCCCTACCTTCCTCATATTCTCTCTCTCTCTCTCTCTGCCTGTCTGTCCCTCTGTCTGTCTCTCTCAAAACTTGTACTATAGTCTCGAGGCGTCTAAATGAACGTGCTTGAATTATGTTATCCTAAGTTTTAAGTTTGGAGAAAATTAAATATTTTAATATTAAAAATTTGCGGAATGCCGTTACGCGCATCTTCCTTAATTGGCGGTGACAGCACTTCAGTACGTGAGCAGCTCCTGAAATTAATCCCATTCTAAGGGGCATGTCTTGGTTGTTTAGTATAGAGCACTATTACGATTTGTTGTATTTCTTACGGGGCAAGTTAAAAGCATTTTTAATCAAGCTGACGTTACAACTTATGGCGGTGTGTGTCAGCACAACTAGCATACGTGGAAGGCGGACACAAACGTTGGTGCGAGAAATTCTTGTTAATATCGATAAGGGCAAATTTGTCTGCATGCGATGCTCCTTATTCAATCATTAGCTCCTGAGTTCATCGGTTTCCACGCAGCCGGTCTTTCTTCAACGCTCCGCTTGTCTGAAGTAATTGTTAACGGGCGTGCTTTCGCAATTTAAGCATGTAGCAAAACGCCGGTGTTTATTACTTAATTACCTTAAAAGGAATGCTTCGCAGGCTTTGCGAAAAGTGCTCCAGCATTTCAGAAATCATTCGGGGAACGACGGGATGAGCGGAGATGAGAAGCCTTTATGGTACTTCAAGGGAACGCTTTTCCCGATTTAATTCCAATATATATAGCAACAACTAAAAGCAAAACGAAAAGCGGGGAGAGGAAGGGGTTATTAGCACGCGAAGCCATGGGCACATTGGCAGGGCCCAAACAATATGCGGCTCCAGTGAAATATATTTTAATAGTGATTACAGCTTGACTGGACTGATTGGGTACCGTAGTGGTGATGGAAATGTATTTACTCGCGAACGGAGCGGAGCATTTTGCTGGGCAGCTCGAGTCCTTGTGCGTATAACATTGAAATAAGCTTGATGCATCTTGAGTGCACTCAAGGGAAAAGTTGCATAGCTCGGAAGTTATGCCGTACATTCACCCCCTACCCCTTTACTCGTGCATTTGTTCAATAACGCTCTTCCTGCGGGCCTGCGTATTTCTGCGCCTTATCCTTGTACCTAATGTTTTCTTTTCCTTGCTTCTTTCTTCTGTTTTCGCAATGCCTTGGTAAAATTGTTGTGAAAATTAAACTGTGTTGATGGCAATACTCTTTCCGTTGTTTGAAGAACCAGGTAAACATATTAGTTTCCTGAACGGCGCTTCTTTGTCTAGTAACCTTTCGCGATCTCGGTTGTATCTCGGTGATTTCCGTCCCGTCAAGGAATACGAAAGCATCATTACCGGGCACGGTTGCTTAGCGGCTATGGCGTTGGGCTGCTAAGCACGAGGTCGCGGGATTGAAATGCGAAAACACCCGGGTACTTAGATTTAGGTGCGCGTTAAAGAACCCGTGGTTCTCCAAATTATTCCGGAGCCCCCCGCTACGGCGTGCCTCATAATCAAATCGTGGCTTTGGCAGGTAATATTCCATAATTTAACTTAATTCTTTAAAATTTAAAGCATCATTGAATGGTTCATACACGTCGCATGGTCCCTTGGCCTGCAGCAGTGATCTGCGCCGAGGACTAATTCGGAAGTCTCGGGGCCTAAGTTACGTATTATAAAAAATTGAACAGCCCACACATACACGCACGAACAAACGCACGCACACACAAAAAACAATTCCGAGATGTGGATATACAAAAACTGTGCTTCGAATATTTTGTTTTTGTGGCGGTTTTCTGAACGATTCCTTTCTGTTCAGGCTGTAAACGTGACTGCTTCTTTTAAAAGGAACAATAAGAATGAAAGAAAAAAAATATCATTGGAATATGAATAGGCTGGTGATTTCGGAAATTGTACATCCACTGAAAACATTTCTGCCCTTTTGTTCGTTCCTGCATTCTCTGAAAAGGATGGAAAGACATAAAAAAAAAAGAAAAGCCACAAATTGTTGTTATCAGCACTTGGCATTCGCACGCGCTTTAGAGCTGGGAGCGAAAGAAGAAAGGAGGCAGCTATGTTGAACGGCGCCGTTTACTTAAAGTCTGTCTCTTTAGTTAGCTTTATTCAAAAAAAAATTTAACAAGAAATAGACGCGCCCTTAAAAAACGTTGGACTCCCTACTCGCAGCCTTACATATCTATTCAATGCTTCGAATGCAGTCGGTGCACACGTTAGGCTGTAGCACTGGCGGCTCGAGTCTCAAAGCGGCCCTTTTGAATCGCAGTCAGCAATGTTAGCCTATTTTTTTTTTTCAGCTCAATTCGATGTTCCGTTATTATTCAGTCCCCTTCGAAACCACGGGGCGCGTTTCGACGCAGGAGTAAAAGCGGGTCGATTGCGAACTGCCGCTCTAGCGAGCGCACGTATATGAATGCCGGTAGACGGGTGGCTAGAATTTGTTTAAAAAAAAAAAAAAAAACACGTTCCACGCGCGCATTTTTTTTCTTAATCTTTTATAAGTCTTGCTATAAGCACGATTTTACGAGCGATAAGCAAATCGTACTTTGAGCTCCCACCTAAAGTGTAACTGTGGTTTGGTTTTGAAGACGGTAATTGTACCTTATGTAGTCTGTGATTGCAAATGAAACAGAGGTGCCGAGGTGGGGCTGGAGAGCAATAAACACTTCTCATTGATTTCTTACCTTAATATCTTAATGATTCCTTAGCTCTAAGATCCTGCTTTATCGTAGCACGAGGAAAGGCGGCAGAAACCTTCTTGCCGCGAACTACCTTTTTTCACGTACGTACGAAGGTACGACTGTTACAAAAAACAGCCACTGCTGATGCGCACCTCGGGCGAGCGCGTCTAATGTAATGATGCACGTGGTACACACACACACACACACACGCACGCGCACACACACACACACGCTCGCGCGCACACACACACACACACACACGCACGCGCGCACACACACACACACGCACGCGCACACACACACACACACGCGCACACACACACGCACGCGCGCACACACACACACACGCACGCGCGCACGCACACACACGCACGCGCACACACACACACACGCGCACACACACGCGCACACACACACACACACACGCACACACACGCTCGCGCGCACACACACACACACACACGCACGCGCGCACACACACACGCACACACACACACGCACGCGCACACACACACACACACGCGCACACACACACACACACACACACGCACGCACGCGCACACACACACGCACGCGCACACTTGAAAGGTGCAAAAGGCGATCGAAATACATGAGAAAAAGAATTAAATTATAGGCTCTTACGTGCCGAAACCACGTTCTGATAATGAGACACGCCGTAGTGGAGGACTCCGAAAATTTCAACCCCCTGGGGTTTTTTAACGTGTACCTAAATATAAGTACACGGGTGTTTTCGCCCACATCGAAATACGGGTGCCGTGGCCGCGATTCGATCCCGCGACCTCGTGCTCAGCAGCCCAACACCATAACCATTGAGCAACCATGGGCGTGTAAGATGCATGAGAAGCATCTGGATCCTAAGCATCAAGCTAGTTTGGCTCCATACATAAATAAGATTGAAATAAATAATGATAGAATGATTAATAATATAATAAATAAATATATAATAATAGTACACAATAGTAACTTCAACAGTTTTTTTATCTATGCAGGTAGCAGACACCTTGAATTGCAATTATATTTGAACATTAATACAGATCTTTGTAATGGTGTTTCACCTTAACGTAAAAGTATTTACTTTGTTTTACTCAAACAGGAAGACTGTTCCACAAAGTGCAACCAACGCTAAACAGCCGCCTTTTGCCGTATACGCTTTTTTTACAAATGGCTGCAACAAGTTGCCGGCTTCGTAGGCTCGTGTTGGAAACCGGGAAGACATGAATGATATGAAAAGCGAAGCGAACAATTGTTAGTTATACAATTATACACCATAATTGTAGTTTTGTATAATAACTGACTATGAAAAAAAGCAATACAGATCGTTCTTAAGTCGGTACAACGAAAAACTGGCGACATTTAACTCTGACATAGCAAATACTGGTGAGCTTTTTACGTAGCGACTCAATATGCATTTCCCAGTTTAAATTAAATGTTACAACACCTAGATATGTTATACTATTCACACGTTCATTAGTCTCTCCCTCTATCTGAAGCACACATGAGTCGAAGGCTCTAGCTTTGTGTGAAGAATAAATTAACAAATATTTTGTCTTTTTTACGTTCAGTAGCTGCTTATTAGCGTGAAACCAATCACCAACAAGCTTCATTTCTTCGTTAGCTATACGAAAAGCTTCATGTGCGCAAATGAAGACGGTGTCGTCCGCGTACATGACAGAACTAAAATTACCCAAAATCAACGGCAGATAGCTCACGTATAATGAAAATAATATGCGTCCCAAAACTGATCCTTGGGAAACTCGCGTCGTGGCTTCAAAAAAAAAAAAAAAAAAAACCCTGATTCAACATTGAGAAATCGCACCTTTTGTTGTCTATTGGTCAGAGAGCTTCTGAAAAATTCTAGACGTACACCACGGAAGCCGTAACGTTCTAGTTTCTCAAGTATTATCCCATGATGTATAGAATCAAAAGCGTTTTAATGTCAATGAGCAAACTTAACACGATCACACTATTGTTTAAGTAGGTGTTTACAATCTCTGCGAAAGATAACATAGCGGTGGCGATTGACCTCTTGCTCCTAAAGCCAACACGGCTTCAGGAGCAAGAAGGCGAGAAAGCATGACGGCGCACTAGGGACTGGAATTTTGTGGGCTCATCTTGTTCTGTAGATATGCGCACCCGGAACGTATGTTAATTTTATTCCCTTTAGCAATAGAAACAAACCTTGCGCAGGCTATGTCCGTCTAATGCATTTTGGCGAATCTGTACGGCCAGCATATGCTGTTGTCAATTACGTAAATCATTTTTGCTTGACATGTCAGTGCGTAGATAATAACTGGAGATCTCAACGGTACCACGCCAGTGACCTGCTTTTCAAGATGGCATGTCCTTCACGAATGATCAGAAGGCTAAAATGATTCTGGCCCTGCGGGCGGCGCACGGCGACAAGAGGAAGGCAGTCAAGCTATTCCGGATGTAGCATTGTGGAAGACGACCTAGTCCGTCAACAATACCTAGAACGTACGAAGTCCTTTGCGAAATTGGTAGCTTCACAAGAAAGCGACACAGGACTGTGGCGGTAGTTGAAGAAGTGGAAACGGATCTTTTGGCATACCTTGCTGCTAACCCTCACGGCAGTGTGCGCGACGCCAGTGCGGAGGCCGGAATCTCAAGGTCATCATTGTGGAGGATATTAAAAAAAAAGATCGCATGCACCCGCACCGTGTACATCTTCACCAAAAACTTGAAGACCGAGATTTTGAAAACAGACTTTGCGAATTGGATTGTCATGATATGTGAAGAAGAACCGGACTTTCTCACTCGGGTGTTTTGGAGGGATGAGGCTAATTTATCCAGAAACGCAGAAAATCTTCCCAACGCACACTACTGGAGTGACAGGAATTCCCACTGGCTGGCACAAACACGACGCCAATACCAGGGGTCGTTTAATGTGTGGTGCGGTATTTTTGATGGCAACATCATCGGACCCATCTTTTCTGACAACACACTAACGACGCAACGCTACGTCAACGACATTCTCTACCGGACATGACACCACTGGACTTGTTCTTGTGGGGCTACGTGAAAAATCGCGTGTATAGCAGTGAAACTACCACACCGGACGCCCTAAAGGCAAAAATAAGCAGTGTCTGCCGGGAGATTCCAGCGTCGTTGGTCAAAGCTGCAACATCACAAGTGTTGAGAAGAAGCAAGTACTGTATTGCTTCAGACGGTGACCTGTTTGAGCACGTGGTATAAGTGGCAATGGAAAATAACCGCTCAAAACTGGTGTAAAACGTGACTGTTAAACGTACCTTCATGATGTCACCCTATCCTTATATAAAAAAGCTTGCGACAAAGAAAGAGATAGGTAAAAAACTGCTTTGGAAATTTGCCTGTTTTTTTTTTTTCGGAATTCAAGAGACAGAAAGGGTAAACGGCTAAACCAATTGCACCTTTGCATGTTTCTTCGTGGGCGATTGAGATGCCTTACGTGCACTGGGTTTATTTTTTATTGAAATAAACTCGTGAGTAGCTCTTTTGTCTTCTTCCGAAAGCTGCCTTTTTTTTTCGTGTTCTTTTGCGCACTGTTTTTTTTTAACATTGATTGAATTTCTTTTATAGCTTTGTTTCATGATACGCGAAGGTTACTGCTATCCCGAGTGCCTCATGATCGAGCACAACATTCTTGCGTCCGCAGATGATGACGCTTATCGCACCGCGCTAGTTAGGTCGCGAAACCTCTCGAACCATCCTACATGACGAAGCCTTATACGATGTGGCGAAAAACGAATGCAACCGTATATCTTTCAAAGGTTGCGTGGAAGCGCTTGAGTAGCGGCGCGCGAGCACGCATCTATTTCATATTTCACGTATATATTTCGAGGGCTTTTGTTTTTTTCTTGGCAAAAAACGACCAAGCACACTTGAGCACGAAATAAATGTGTGATTCGGAGGTTATTTAAGATGCCCTACAACTTTGTAATTGACATGCTTGCGATTCAAGCATAATTAAAAATTTCAATAATTAATAGCAATCAATTAATTAATATGTCGTGATGAAAAAATACTGGCTGTAAGTACACATGACTTCCATTACTATGCAGTGGGTACGATTTCTCTAGAGCTCTTAGATATTTTTTCAAATCTTGGCCCAAGTTAACTGGGACACCCGGTATATATATATATATATATATATATATATATATATATATATATATATATATATATAGCGCGCACATCACAGTTATGTGATACACCAACGTATTGAGTGGCAGAGTTTGAGGACCAATTCTCGATACAGGTGCTAACTAAAAGACTCTTACTAAATGCACACACTTAAAACAGTAACTGGCTTCACTTCCGCCGTTGTGACATCACCAGTGCTTAAGATACTTTCGCCCACGCGCGGTGAAATGCTTGCGCAACTGTATATTAAGAGATCATCGAATACATCCGAACATACGAGCTACAGGGAAAAGAAACAACCCTTTAACGGTCTTCTGGAAAGGTGCTACAATGTTCTGTGCATTTGCGGATTTCTTAATTCTCTTACCGGTTCCTCCTTACGCTGTTCGCGTATTTTCGGGGCAAACTACCTTCTTCAAGCTATCTGTAAACGCATGCCCTCTAACGGTATGTATCAGAACGCACCAATCAGTCAAGCAATGAAGAGGAGGTGCCGTAGACCAGTTGTAACGCACGCACCCTCTAACGTGGGGTAGCAATAGCTAAAGTTCATAGATATAAGGCAATGTGTCCATATACTTTATGAATGCCTGTACCAAGCGAAACTAAGGCTCAACTCGGGTTGTGTGACTACACAATGGTTGCGAAACGTGTATCACGCGACAGTTGCCGAAATTTATTTCTGCGCTTCAACAAAATACGACGGGTTTCGTTATGTATGGGCGGACGCGTGTTCAGCATACCTTCCAATGACACCGCGGCACTTCAAAGGTGCACGCTCATCAAATAAACGCCCGTATTCTAGCCCCACACCAGCTCAAACGCCCTGGGGCTCAGCCGCTTACGGGGTCACGACTCGGGCATGAAGAGTTATCGGTATTTTGTGATGATCGGCTGGGGGATGAAATTAAGTGTCACGAGGACGTGGACACAGCATACAACATATTCCTTTGAAAGTTTTTAAGCGTACGTAAAAAATGCTTTTTTTGTACAAACAACGCCGCTCCAGAGCTTCTAGAAAGCCATGGATTGCACGAGAACTTCTGAAAAAAAAATTTAAGAACGTGAAAAACTATGCACTGAGTTAATTAGAACACGAGACATTACTGATTTGAAAAAGTTTAAGGTGTTTCGGGATCAATTAAGCAATGAAACAAAAACAACAAAAAAAGGAAACTAGAGGCAAGCACTTTAGGAGGGCTTTTCTTTTACCTAGAGAGGTTAACACCGATAAGCTATGGAGAAAACGATACAAAGGGGGGGGGGGGGGGGGAGGGGCAAGCCTTAGACTCAGTAAAAAAAATTAAGTTTGGGGACACTCGCTAACAGGATGTCAATTGGCTAATGCGTTTAACGACTACTTTGTAAACAAAAATGTCAATACCTTCTCCCGTTCCTTCCACAAACCTCCACTTCGCTTTAACCAACACACGATCTCCTTTTGTCCAACTACTGTTGCTGAAATATGTTCTGTCTTTACAGGGCTGAAGAATTCCCAAAGCTTTGATGCTGACGACATAGAGATAAAGCCCACGTAACAGGTAATCTGCGACATCGCACAAGTTTCAGCACACATTTGTAACCTTTACATCTCAAAAGGCATTTTTCCCACCAGAACGAAAGTTTCCAAGGTCCTAACATTGTACAAAAAAGGAGATAAGCTAAACTTTCCAAACTATCAGCCAGTTGCAATCGTGCCCACGTTCTCAGTTTGAAAAATTGATTCTTGACCAGCTATCACAATTTTTTTTAACAAATGCGAATTAATTGCTAAAACTCAGTACGGCTTTCAGAAAGGCAAATCAACGAAACTGGGGCTCTTGGATGCGAAAAAAATTTTGCTAAAGAACTTTGAAAATAACCAATTAACACTAGACATATTTGTAGATTGCATGCAAGCACTGGATCATATTAAGAACAATTTATTGACTAATAAACTAAAAAGGTATGGCATTAGTGGCATGCCACTTCGGCTGTTAAAAACTTATTTAAGCAGCAGACAGCAATTTGTATCCACAAACGCGCTTGTTTCGTCTACGCGCCAAATATTAACCTGGGTCCCTCAAGGGAGTAGCCCTTAGCCCACTACTATTCAACCTATATATTAACGACATTGTTCTTGCCCACACGGAGTCGAAATTTGTACTTTACGCCGATGACGTCAGTGTATTCATGTCTTTTTCATGTTACTCTAGCATTCTCGAAGCAGGGAATGAATTTTTACAATTCTTGTCTTCTTGGTCGCAAAATCTCTTGCTCAAGGTAAATAAAAAAAAAGCAGTTTTCCATGCTAAAGGAAGAGATACTTCAATACATTCCCTTTTAATGTGCAATAATGTTATTGAAGTTGTAAACAATATAAAGGTCCCAGGTGTGCACTTCCCAAGTACTTAAGAATGGGATCAGCCAGTAAATTCTGTAGTTCTTGCACTTAGCCATAAAAGAGGAATGCTAAACAGAAATAAATATATTTTACCGACGAGCGTAAAATTATTCATTTATCACGCTCTGTTCGCTTCGCACATCAGTTATGTAGACCTCGTATGTGGAATAACAACAACAAAATCTCGAAAAAAAATATGTATTGCAAAAAAGAATAATACACATATTAGCAAATGTGCCATATAAACGCCACACTGGTAACCTTTTTACGTGCTATGCCATACGTACTTTATATATGCCCTTTACTATCGAACGCTTTTACGAGCATGGTACCCTACAGCCTACAATACCAGCAAAAGTACGTTTAGGCATATTGCTAGTTTAACACTGAATACACCATCTTACAGACTCGGAATCCAGAGTTAGGGAACGTCCCTCATTCAAGAGCTAAGTATATGGAGAATAAATTATTAAAAACGATTCACCTCGTCTTATTAACTCTCACAATGCATCCGTTATGAACACTGTAATCTTAACAAAATCGTAATTCAGTCTTTCTATGATCTGTAATCTGATTTTCATTATATGGCATACGTGTGTTGCTATAACTTCTATGCGCAGTATCCTGTCAGTGTAGGCGCTGTTTGTGCATTTTTTTTTAAATATTGGGCTGCTGTAAATAATTATTTGTTTCTATATTGCGCGACTATTGCTGCTGCTATTGTGGGCTGAGGGGACCTCAAGCTGCGTTTGTGCAGCTTTTACCTATGCCTCCACCATTTGTAATAAATGGAAACAAACAAAAGAAAGACAGAAGCAAGCAAGCAAGCAAGAAAGAAATAGAAAGAAAGAAAGAAAGAAAGAAAGATAGAAAGAAAGAAAGAAAGAAAGAAAGAAAGAAAGAAAGAAAGAAAGAAAGAAATGTGTCTGCGAAATCGTGGTATCCGGGAAATTTCCTCCAGCACCGCACAGCTTCCGCAATTGTGCATACCTGCGCGTCTTTTTGTAGTTTTTCACAGCTTCGAGTCCTTTCCTTTCTTGTTCACCGTCGCCACCTCAAGGCACCAACGTCTCCTTTAACTTCGTACTACTAAAGAAAGCTACATTTGTCAACCAAAGAGTAGTGCTTCACCGCTTACGCCTGTCTGGCAATACAAGACCGGAGGTGGAGAAGTCGAACGCCGAACTAGAGGAAGAGGAAAACAAAAGAGGAAGGCAAGTATGTTAACCATAAATGCGTCTGGTTGACTACCCTACACTAGGGGAAGGGAAAGGGAAATAGAAATACGAGAGAGAGAGATGCGGAGTAATTTCACGCGCGCGCGCGGTGGACATGACTAAATCAAAGGCGTTCACGCAGGCCAGTCGCCTTCAAGAAACACAAAAGTGCATTCACAGCATGGTGGGACGACGCGTGAAGGAAGCGGTCCTTTAGTAACGTCTTCACGGACAACGGCCAGGGCATCTTTAATGTGCCTCCGATGCACGGGACACGGGCGTTTTTGCATTTGGCTCCCAATCGAATTGGGACCGCCGCGTCCGGGATGTGATCCCGCGACCTCGTGCTTGGCAGCGCAGCACCATAGCCGCTGAGCTACCACGGCGGGTAAAGCAGAGGGAAGACACTGGGTATTACAGCTCTAGAAATGGCTTTGAATTCAGGGCAAGAGAAGTTGCCAGCACTCCCTTTGTTGTTAAAGTGGGCGTCCTGGCACTGGAGATAGAATTTGAAGGGTATATTATTATTATTATTATTATTATTATTATTATTATTATTATTGTTGTTGTTGTTGTTGTTGTTGTTGTTGTTATTATAAGTAGTAGTAGTAGTAGTAGTAGTAGTAGTAGTAGTAGTAGTAGTAGTAGTAGTAGTAGTAGTAGTAGTAGTAGTAGTCGTAGTATTTGAAAACAGATATACACATGGGAGGAAAATGAACCAGAACCCACATAGCACCGTCACACACAGCATAGGTCGCACACAGTGGGACCGGTCACTGCAGGTCACGCTACTACAGAATGTTAAAATAATATAGTGTCTGAGGCATCGTCATTTTAAAACTAGAGATAGGCTACAAACGTGAACCTAAGTTAGTTTCATTTAGGACAGTAAGAAAAGCGCGATGTGCCTGATCGCGTCGAGATGCACAACCACTGGGATACAAACATCCGTCGAGCGTGGTACACCGCAGGCCACGGAGGTGATAGTCAGTCACTAGCGATGTGCACTGCGCAGTGAAAGCGCGACACTCCAATATAAGGTGCTGCATGAAGTGCCTCGCAGCAACCGCAAGGCGTACACAGTGGACTGGTCACACGTCCTCGTCGCTATAAACGTTCTAACACGCTCACACAGCCAACCCTCAGCTTGAGTAGTAGGGCTCTAGCGCGACGAGGCAAGCCTCGACCGCGAACACGGCACAAGAAGGTTCCAGTTGCGACGCGCTGGTCTGGATGCTACTTGAGTAGGTGGCGACGAATCAGCAGACGAGCGTCATTAAGCCTGCGCAACATATCATGGCAGACACAGTCGTTATGGGCGCAAGTTGAGGCCAGCTGATCTGCCTCTTCATTTCCGGCAATCCCTACGTGTGAAGGTATGCATTTGGCAACGAAAGATACCTCATCTGATGCAATTTTGTTCGTAGAGTCATCAATGCTATGCACAACTGTACAATCAATTTGACTGCGTTTTAATCTTCTAAGGGCAGCGCGGTAGCCCGCAAAAATGGCAATCTTTGATGCGGTCAACTCCTCTATAGCACGCATTTCAGTGCAACATTAATCTCTGTTAGGTCCACAGTTGACGAGGTTGGATAGGACCATAGAAATATCCATCGTTCTTGAGTCGAAGGGCAGCAAAAAGCTGCAGAGGCGCCTTGACCATCGCTGTGTACAGATGCATCTGTGCATACTTGGAGATAATCTGGAAATCTTACGAGCATGTACAACAGAGCCAATTGGAATATTGCCGAAACAGGCATATCAGACTCTCTGTGTATGTCAGAGATTGTGAGATAAATTGGGAATACGTGTTTGGTAACATCTTTCGGAGCCGGAGGCGTAATTGAAGCAGCATTTTCAGAGCTACCAGCAATGCATGTTTATAAATAATGCTGCCATATTCCCCATTCGAGAAAACGAGCGGTGAATCAGTCGATCGAGGGGGAACTATTAACGATTCGATGTGCGGTACGTACGCTCAATCTGATATAGAGCTCTCTGGTCTGCTTGCAGCCTCAACGGTAACTGATGCACTTCAGTGAGTAATGCAACAGCTTGCGCCTCACGAGGTAATCCAAGCATTAGTCGAAGGGCAACGCGTTGATCTCGTTCCAGTTGGACCATCAAACTAGGTGGTACGTTCAGGACTGGTAACGCATACATCATGCCTCAGAGTACAGATGACTGGTACACCTGCAGAGCCGTGGTTTGGTCGCTGTCGGCTCCTCTAGCAGTCAAGGCGGCCACATACTTTAGGAGGGCTTGCGATTTGCGTCGCACAAATTTAACGGCAGGACGCCAAGAAATGCGAGCACGCACAATTAAGCCCAAATAAGCGTGTTGTCGCACCCAGCTTATCAGCGTCTCGTCAAGGTACAGTCAGTCATTGTTTGACGAGCGCGTTCTCTAGAGTGATATGCTATTGCAGCCGACTTAGCAGGTGATATCTGCAGGCGATCTTCATCCGAGTACTGGGAGGTCGCGTTCAGAGCTCTCTGCAAGCTTGCACGTAGGCGCTGACAAGGCGCGAAGGGCCGCTTATCCACAGAGCAATATCATCTGCATAGATAGCTACGCCCACAGGGAAGTTACTGTCCCGAGACAAGCGACTTGTAAAGGCGGCGAGTACGTTGTTAAAAAGAAGCGGCAATAAAACGCTGCCCTGTGGGACACCGCGCTTCACAGTGCGGGATTCAATTGTGATTCCTCCGACACGCACTTTCATCTGGCGCTCCAATAGAAAATTGTACACAAAGCGGAGCAGACGACCCAAAATTCCTGCGGTCGCAACAGCGAAAGTAATCGCCTTATGCGGAACTGAGTCTAAAGCTTGCTGTATGTATAGGAAGAGCATGTAGGCGGAGTGCTTGTTTCCTCTAGCAAATTCAAGCGCGGAGACCAGGTCTGAAATGCTGTCCAGAGCTGAACGGTGGAAAGGAAAGCCACTCATGACATCAGAGAAGAAATTTAGTTTCTCTAGCCTGGCACCTAGGCGAAGCGGCAACATTCACTCCGTTAATTTGAAGACATTTGAAGTTAACGATATTGACCGGTAGGACGTGAGGTGTCTTGCAGGGCTCCCGGACTTTAAATTTTTGTATTATGACGGACGACATCACTTAAGCAGGAATTACACAGGTTTTCCATACTTCATGAAACTCGCACAATATACGGTCATGAAAACTCTTATCACTGTTCCGCAATGCTTGATACGTCACACGGTCATCACCTGGGGCGGAGCAGCGTTTGGAGAGGATGAGCGCGTGTCGCAACGCCTCAAGAGTGAAGTCTGCCTCGTCCGTCTAGCAGGCTGGACCATAGGAAGCAGGTATAATACTGTAACTTGTCACAGAAAGGAAGGTTGCCATTTGTGATGTCAATAGAGACAGGGGAGACGAAAAGGTCTGCAAATTCCTCCGCATGAGTTTTTGGTGATTGGCTAGTCGCTATACATAAAGCAACTGTATGATTCTCGCACATTTTGGGAGTGCTGAGAGCCTTGAGTATGCGCCATACAGTTCCAAAGCCGATTCTCCGTCGTCGTTGTATGTAGCTTGTCATGAACACTCACTTATTAGTTTGAACAGACTGTCTTGAGATTGTGCACGGAACTTGTTCCAGTTTGTCACCGTATTGACGGCAGTCTGGCGGCCCGCAGTATGTGTTAGTGTTAGCCAAATGGGTAAGTGATCTGAGCCACACGGGTCAACTTCGCATGACCAGGCTAAGCACACATCTATCGTTGATATCGCAAGGTCTATAGTAGAATGCTCCTTTCCTCTACCTATAAATGTAGGTGAACCGTTATTCAGTATTTGCAGATCATTCTTGATAATGAGCTCGTTAATCTCTGTCCCACGGTTGTCATGGGGACAGGAACACCATCGCGAATGGTGGGAATTAAAATCTCCGCACAACACAAACGACGCAACACACCGAGACGCATGCTTTCATCTCCTGCTGCCTTATTTTTGGCTTTCTCGTTTAGTGCCCTTAGATGACCCTTCAATGTGGGACATCCTTTGTCTGGGGTATGTAAGTCAGCGTGTGGACACCGCAAATTTTAGACAAACCAAGCAGAGTTTGCACCATCTTATCAACCGTTGTGTCAAAGACAGTGACATTTTTCCAGGGGTTCACGTGAACCCCTTGGGTTAGTCATGGGGCCAGTTTGAAGAAGAAATCATTTTCCGTCGGGAGATAGCAAACAAGCTTACCATCGCATCGATGGGCATGAAAACTACTGTTGTGGTTCCGATGCTGCTGTATATGATAGTCGCTTCGCTTGAGGACGATGCCGAAGACGTCCGTCTTGAACGGCGGTGCTTGGCAAGTATAAAGGCATCTGAATCTTCCGATCTTGAATCAGAAGGCTCGCAATCAGCAGCGCCTGATACTGCTGAAGAACTGAGCAGCTTCCGAGCCGCGGGTGGTCTGTGCTGGCCGCCAGACGAGTCCAAGACCATCTCTTCCATGGCAAGCTCTGCGGGGAGGATCTACCAGCAGAGGAGGAGTCTCCAGGGTTCAGCACAAGAGTCTTTACCTGTTGCTAATGCACGAAAAAGGACATAAACAAACACTTCAACCCGAACAGAAACCTGCAACCAAGCTCGAAACATTGTCGTCTAAGGGATAAAATATGCCGCAACGACACAGAAACAACAAGAGAAAAAGGAAGAGAGAGAGACTATTACACATGTTTTCAGCGTTTTCCAGGCTTCACCCATGCTATAGAAACAACCCGTATCTTCTTATGTTTCCTATAGCTCTCGAAACATCAATATTTAAATACTCGTAAATATAGGACCACAAAGCAATCAAGCTGCTGACAAATCACCTTCCCCTTCCTTGCTTCACAAACGCTCCGCTAAGCTTACCTAATTACTGTTGGGAGGGTGCAAGAGCGAAGTGGGAAAAAAAAGAAAAAGTGAGAGATAAAGACAGCAATATTTCCGGACGTCGCTCTGACTTTTCCTGTTCTTCGGCAGTTCGCACGGCTGCACTCTTTGATGCCCACTTGATAATTCCGATAATGTGAGAAATGCGTTAAAAAGTAAAGCAGAAGCGACTAATAGATGTCCAAGGAGAGAGGGGAGGCTGGAGTCGAGGAGACGGTCATTAGGGCACGGGCTAAGTCAGGGGAGCGCATTTTTTTTTGTGTGTGTGTGTGTGCGTACGTATGCGCGTGCACGTGTGACACGAGTGCTATTGTGCTTTCAGCCAGTTTTCCAGAGGAACTTTCTTTTGCGTCGTCCAGCTCATTAGCCGAATTCAAATCGAACTGTGGCGCGCGCGCACAGCCGCCCCGCTGCCAGTTCAGTCCCAGCGACTCCAACGTTCGCAGGGGGTCTCGAAACGGCTGTGTCGCACTGATTTGCTCGGTTCATTTGTTGCGTAATGGACGTCTTGGGTCACAGGTTGGGCGGATTCAAGGTGGCTCCGTATCACAGGAGAAGAAGGATGATGATGACGTTGCTTGACAGCGAAGGCTTCGAGAAGACGACATTGTGATAAAAGTTTCTGTCCTTTTCTTCCGGACTTGGGCCATCTCTTTCTTCTTTGTTATAATCCGAAATAAAAAAAAGAATAGTGCACATCAACATCCTACAAGTAATTGACACGGTCACCTGTGTAATCCTGGTGAAAAGAAGAAAAAAAAGGCACTGCCTTTGAGATCAACTGGCTTTCTGTAAAATCATTTCAAGACGGAGAAACCCGGCGTCTGCAGATGTTGTATGGAACAAGGCTCTGAACTATTTCACAACATCTCGAGGGTCAAATCCTTAGTGCTCTGTGCAGGCTGAGAACCCCGTAGATGCCACAAAATTCGAAGTGGAAGAAAGAAGAGACAGAAAGTGAGTGCAAAGAGCATGTTTATGTCAGAAGCACGATAGTAACGAGAGAAGCGCCGCGCGAACAGGAGAGAGAAGTACTCCACCAGAGGGAGAAATAAAAGCTAGCTTATGTTGGGCGACATCCTCATGCAGGCGGTGAAAGTGTGTAGAGAGCTTTAGTGGGTTACGCAACGCCGAAGGACCGGAGATTTGTATCGACCTAGCCAAAAAGACAATGCCTTGATTGGGTGCCGAAGCACAGGTGTCACGACTGGGGCTCTGTAACAATATTGTGGATAAAAAGTTCAAAAGGCAGCCTTCGGTGAAGGACCTACTACAGCCATTCTTTACTTTATGTGAGCAGATTTATGTCTGTTCGCGCGCTTTATTCCCAGCACATATCATATAGTGGCCAGCTCTGGGTTCTCTGGCTGTGTTCCAATACTCGCCGTAGACGTCTAAGTAGACGGCTAAGTGGACAGCGACCATCTTAAGTCTCGTTCCAGTTCTCACGAAGACGTCAAAGCAGACAGCTTCGCGAAGACAGCATCGAAGTCAAAAACGATGCAGGCTACTTTCCTGTCCAAACAAGATGGCGGCTGAGCACGACGCTTGGAAAGCCGACAGGAAGGATGTCTGCGCACAAAAAAAGAAACGTAGACACGCGATCCTACTCCCTTAATGTAAGCTGCATCGTGTTTCTCGTAGGTTTGCACGCGCAAAGACTTAAAATACAGAAATAATGTGTGCTTTCCTCAACTTTTTTTTGTCGCCGGGAGGTGGCGTCACGTCGCAGACACGTCTTCCGTACGTCTTTCAGACGGCTAGAAACGGGTTCCATTTCGTGGCCTCGAAGCTGTCTCTTTAGCTGTCTACGTAGACTGTCTGCGATACTGGCCAAAATTGGAACACACCACATATAATTGCATCACGCCATCACGGCCTTGCGTGGACGTAAAGCACAAAGCCGGCTACCCACACGCGGAAACCGTTTTAAGATGCACTCCAACAAAATGGCTAGAAATCTAATTGAATGACCACCCGCAGTAATCGCTGCTGACAAGTTGTGTTACGCTTGTCAGATCTTCTTTTCCCTTGTTCTTTTTCGTCGCATTTTCTTCATCTAGTTTGGTGTGCAGCAGTGGCGACAAACTAAGCACCAGCCACAAATATATTGCACGTGATTTGTATAGTATTACAATTACCACAATGAATGAAATACATCTTGCATCACGTTTGAAACATCTATGCATTTGTAGAAATTACGCATTACTCTATTGCAGGGGAGTGCACCGTGGTTTCAAACGCAAAAATAATTATCTGCCGTTCTCACTGTTATAGTTGGGCAGCGCCTAAAGAGAAGCGCCAGGTGCGCAAATATTATTTAAATTTAGGGTTAGAAATGACAGCCTCAAATTGTTCAGTGTGCCAGGATCTCATGAAAACGATATTGCAATGGCTGTAGACATACGTGGCCCCTAAGCTATTTCATTCCCGCTTTCCGCCTATGGTTGCATATTTCTTTATGCGAATGACATAAATATATCTAGACGAAATTTAAATGTTTACTACCCACATTTTCCCCTTGTTTTTTTTTCTTTTTCGCTCCTTCGACAAGCCAAAAATTTCCACATAACATTGGCGACTTTACTGTTTGTTTCGATTTCTCTTTTTTAGTTTTGCTTTTCATGCGATGCTAAAGCTTGCTGAATTTTGCGAGCAATACTGACGTCAAAGATTTATACACTCTTAAAAGCCGCGTTCCCTGTGTATACACTTGTGTATGTGCATTTAGTATTTTCTATATTCGCTGATATATACGCTCCACTTTCCCCCTTTCCAAATGTGCGCGAGAGTACCATAGCTACCACTCTGGTAATCCTCCTTGTAATTTCTTGCTTCTTTCTTTTTTTGTTCTTTGCCTTCTATAAAATTGTGCTAGTAGCGATGACCTCAGGGTTCATGACGACGGCTCGGGCTCGCCTGCTGGGAATGCGAAAGGCATTCCAAGCGGATTGCTCGGATGCTATGGCATAAATCAAACTGCATAAATTTTTCCCACGGATTACTGTCAACGAGTGTGGCAGGAAGATGCCTTCCCCTACCCCCCCCCCCCCCGTCATTTTATTTTATGTTAAAGTATGGATAAAGGCGATAAGCGAAGATATACTTTATGGGCCGTGAAGGAAGTAGTGGTCACAGCGGTTGGCGCCCATCTGCATGCTGGAAGATGAACGGCCAGGCCCTGGCCATCCGCCGAGCAAAAGGTGCTGAACAAAATTAATGCAAAGCACTTTTTCTGTTCGTCATCCCTCAATCCACGTCTTGCTGTCTCTATCCCTCTCCTTCCACGCGCTCTCGGCAGGCGCCGCTTTTTATTCTTCCAGTATCCCGTGGCTAAAGAAAAGCTCCGACGAAGTAGGAAGAAGAGGGGGGGGGGGGGGGGGGGAAGAAGCCGCTACTCGCTAATGCCCATTGCACTTTGGCGAGAAGGGCTGCGGCGCCGTTCGGCGGGAGCGCTCTCTCTGGCCGCCGCCCAGAAAGAGGCGCGCGCTGTTCCTCTTTGCCTCGGGAATTCTAATGCGGTCGTATTCTCGGCGAGGCGCCGCGGAGCGCGTAATGGCTTCATAGACGGCGGGCTACTTGAGTTCCTGGCGGCGCACTGTGATGGAGACAAAGGAGCCGGCAGCACGCGAGGCCCGTCTCGCGCCGATTTCCTGTTCGGGGCGGCCGCCTCCCCTCTGCTGCCCCTGGACCAAGTGCGCGCTGATGGCGCATTTCTTTGCGCGTCAATGCTCTTACCAGCGCGCTACTTCCGATCTCCTCCCGGCGGAGCCGTACAGCGTGGAGTGTGCAGTGTATACACAGCCCCGTGGGTGCGTCTCGTTACGCTGCTGCTATCGGTTTGAGGCCTCCGCGTTGGTCGTAATGATCGGACCAGCAGTGCGCGTCGCCAAATCTCCAACACATGTTCTACGCCGCGCTTCATTTGTAAGGGGCACCCAATGTCGTTTTAAAGAGGAGCAGCCCATCAATGGCACGTCCCCGCGAGCGCTTCGCGAGAGTCATTAGACTTTTTTTTTGAGAAGCTCTTCGGACTGCATGACAGGCGCGCATGTAGGCTGGCCTGTGTGGGTGCGTCTGCATGGTGCTTGAGGAGAAGGATTGTTAATCTGAGCACACCACGGAAGCGGCGTTGATGATCTCAAGACGCAGCGCTCGAACCTCTCTGCTATATTTCTCGCGAGCGGATGGATTAATTTCCTTTCATAGCTCCCCAAAGAGCCTAGCGAACAAAACAGTGGATTAGAGATCATCAATTCAGGTCAAGGTGGTATTTGAAGCAACGATAAAGCTTGTAGGTGGTACGCTTTGTTCAGTCCTTAGGTAGTGAAGCATTGGGTCAGGGTTCTCGAACAAGAACAAGCTTTAATTCGGCTCGACCGCCTCGGATCCTCAGTCGACGCTTGCCTGAGAAGGGTGCGACCTGATGGCCGCTTATGCAGCTATATCGTGAAGGCATTGATTGTAGGATGACATGAAGGCGGATGACGTGAACATTGAGCGCCGTGTCACATGTGCGCGAACAACGGGAATTATGCACATTCCTGCAGGCCATTTTACCTATTGTACAACCGAAATCATTCAGCCTATAATCTGGCACTCGAGGCCAACCATCGTCGATGTGGAACAATATCAGTAAGCGATGCACCAGTGGAGCAATGCCAGCATTCGCAATGACATAATATTACCGGAGAACACAAGAAGCAATATGAGTGACGCGAGCCACCCATAGAGTCATTTTGCCACGCTAGAGATATGAACATGCTTCGTCCTTCACTCAGCTTTGCTACATGGGAAACAAACGAACAAAGAACGGCAAAAAAGTGGATATAAATGTTTATGTGAAATACTCAACTTCCGCTTATCCTATATGTCTCAAGATAAGCCCTCGACCACGACTTTTTAGACACCCTGAAAGCTACATTATAGGCCCAAAATTTTGATGGCTGTAATAGTGCATCTGGGTGATCCAAAGAGTCAAACACGGTTTGAGTGTTATTGATGTTTATGCCGCACAATGCAAGTTTTCACAGTAAGGATTCAAGTTCTAAGAACATTAACATAGAACATTAACATTAACAACATTAACAGTAAGGATTCAAGTTCTAAGAACATTAACATAGAACATTAACATTAACATAGTTTACACTTAAACTTGAATGCTAATAAGTGTGCTATCCTTGTTTTTTTCCGTTAGGACCCCAGTACACATATCGCTTAATTATCACCTAGAAGGTGTCCCACAAGTAGAGTCACTCAAGTACCTTGGAGTTATTTATAATGGATTTCTTAAACGCCGGCCGCATATTGAATACATTGCGACAAAAGGAGCTTTTGCAACGGGCATTTTCCGCAATTTGAGCAATCGAAGATCAGGTACGCGAAGAAAATCACTTTTGATGGTACGCAAAATGTCCGTTCGTCCGGTATTAGAATCTGACTGTGTTTTATCCTCAGTTGTGCCACCATACGAGCTTCGGTCACTAGTTTTATTAGAACGGAAGACACTTCGTCTATGCTTAGGACTTCCAAAATACGTCGCAAATGCCGCATTATACCTGGATTTGAGAATCCCACCAATTTTATGCTGGTTTCACCTTCTGACCGTTCAGACTTTCTTAAGACTATATTAATCACCATTAAGCCGTCCTCAGGTAATTTTCATCTCCAAACGAGAATAATTTTTTTCCGGTTCACTTGCCCAAGTTTCTTATACCACGGATTATATTTGTGCAAGCATTACTTGAGCCACTAAATGTACAAGTTCGCTATGTAATTCCCAGTAATACGCATTCAAACTCGCCGAAAATTAGGTTCGATGACATTTTCACCAAACCACGCGAAACTACTACCTTACGGCGTCTTAAACGGCATGCTACAAGGCCATCTAAGCACACTGGCAACAAATATTATCATTGTAACAGATGAATCGCGGTGCGAGAAAAAAACTGGCATTGGAATAGTATGTCCTGCACTCGGCTGATCTTTTTCTTTAAGGTTGCCTGATTTTGTGCCTATTTTTTTGGCTGAGCTTATAGCGGTAATTCCAGCTTTGCGTAAATTAGGCCAAACGAATACAACAGCTGCTATTCTTACTGAGTCACTGTCTGTGTGCTCTTCCCTTGCCGCTACTAGGGATTCACCCATGCTAAAACACTTTCACTTGCTAGTTCCTGCCCATCCGCAATGTGTTCATTTGATTTGGATACCCGGTGAAAAACGTTTCTTTTTTAATGAAACTGCCGATTCCCTGGTAAGGACATCCGTTTTCGCCCAGTCCTTCTTGTTCTACCAGTGACAGCAGACATCACGACCGCTAAATTTCGGATACGCTCAATTATGAAGGCTTATCAAGCCCTGTTGTGACTGCTTATCCAGATTATAAGCACCCGGCATTTCCCTGGCATAGTGATAATCTTGTAACACAAAGATGCTTGCAGTTTCTCTCACAAAATTAAAAAAAATCGAATTGTGAAGTTTTACGTGCCAAAACCACGACCTGATTATGAGGCACGCCGTAGCAGTGGATTCAGGAATAATTTGTTCCCCCTAGGGTTCTTTAACGTGCACCTACATCTAAGTACACGGGTGCTTTCGCATTTTGCCCCCATCGAAATGCGGCCGCCGTGGTCGGGATTCGATCCCACTACCTCGTGCTTAGCAGCCCAAGACTATAGCCACTAAGCAACCACGGCGGGTCTCACAAAATTACGTTGGCAAACGTATACATTATAAATTCCAATAACCCATCCATTCCTTACCGAATCTCCCATAGTTGGTACAACAACAACAACAACAGAACCGGTCTTTGTGTCTAGTAGCCTTCCAAGCAAAGCTGTTTTACTCTGGTGCACGACAAAACTGGTGGAGGGGCTGGGTAAACCTACGCGCGAAACCCTTCCGAGCAGCAGGAACTCCAGCCCTGTACCGGCGGTCACACCTGTTCACCGGGCTAGCAGAAGGTTCCGTGGACTAGCCCTTGAGCTTGAACTGCTTCCTGAGAGACTGGCAGTTTCGACCGTTCCAACCGGTATCGAAGGCACAACGCCGATTCCTTGTACGCTGCAGAATCCGCGAACGCCGAAATCCTTTGGTGGCGATATACTTGAGGATATCGAGGATTGGCTCGTCCACTATGAACGCGTTGCTACGATCAATGAGCGGGACGATGTAGCCAAACTGAGGCATGTCTATTTCAGTCTGTAGGATGGCGTACGTACTTGGTACAATAACCGTGTTGATCTCCTGACATCGTGGGAAGAGTTCCGAAGGCAGCTCCAAAGAAAAAGCTGAACGTGCTCTTCAGTCTCGCATACAGATGCCGAACGAGAGTGTCGCAATGTATGTAGAGGACATGACGCGTCTTTTCTGTCTAGCCGAACCCAACATGTCGGCAGAAAAGAAGGTGCGGCACCTCATGCGTGGGGTAAAAGAGCGCTCTGTGGTGTGTGTTTCTCTTCTGTGTGTCTCGTCAAAATGCTGCGCAATCCAACCTCTAGTGAAAGAGCAGTTATTTTGCTAAGAGTTGTGTCACACTGCATGCCTATCATCGAGGCAAAGGGCGCTATCCCCTCCCCTCATCGTTCTTCTGAAGTGATTGCCCTTGAGACAACCTGCAAAGTTCCAGGAAACTGTCTAACCCTTTTCGTGGGTCGAAATGAGGGGTCCTGTGGCACAGAACACCACGACGAATCCACTGACAGCCTTCAGAATTCCACAGAACTGCTGACCCTTTGCTGTGGAGTCCGGTAGTATGCAGCTTAAACTTCTTCCGCGACGAAAGAGGAAGGTTAGGCGTTTGATGTCATCACCCGCTTCGCCTCGTTCCTGCCAAAGCAATTTAAAACCGACCCACTGTTAGAGAGATGGAGTCGCCACCAGCCACCCTGTCGGTCTGGTGCGCTCTACGGCACCGCTACTTGTATACTGTTATACATGTACATATTGTGTAAAGCTTTTCGTCTCCTCTTCGTCTGCTCCAAGAGTCCGTCTGTCATCCTCGACCCTGAGTCGCACTAGAGTCTACGTGTCAGAGTTTCTGGCCGAGGCCGTCACCATTGAAAAGACTTGTCGGCAACGGGCCCGCTCGTACGAATTCCATGTGAACACTGCCTCAACTGCGGACTTCTTGGAAGCTTTCTATGCCCACGGCGATTTGTTACCAGAACTAATCCGTTTCGTAATAGGCGAAGAACTACAAAAGATGTCGGGCCCTTCACCACTTACGATCAGCTCTTTGTCAAGCGTTGTTCGTGACGAAGTTCAGGCAAGGGCTAAGGAACCCCTTCTTAGTGTGGAGGCGCGACCGGTAACACGTGAGTTCCGTCGCATGTCCTACTCTGACGCTTTGAGGCGTCCTGATCCTCCTCCAGCTACGCTTCACACCTCGTCTCCCATAATGCTATATACAGTCAGTCCAAGCTCCCCGTATTACAACGACCATGCACCGATCAGTCCCCCGGTAATCAGACGCGTAACGTGCCCCAGGTCAACGTACCCTATGCTACCACTGTGGCGAGGCTGGGTACTTCTACCGACAATGCCTACACCCAGAGCTCCGTCTGCGTAGGTTTTCTTCAAACTCTCCACGACCCCGGTCCGGCCAGCGACCCCCAGAAAAAGAAGAATATGTCGTTCCGCGCACGCATCCTCGTCATCGCGGAACCAGTCGCGCTGTCCACCGGCGCGGCGATTTTCACCTACACGCTGTACATATTCGAGCGTGGTGCAGGGACGTTCGCCCATTCAGTGCCAAGAAGGCTGATCGCAGCGACATTCGGGGACGAGGCCCCTCAGACTGAACGTGCTCAAGGCCTTCTATCGGCGCACACGCGAAGTGAGGATCCATCGACAACGACAGCTACTGAACCCAGAACAAGAGTTTCCCTCCACATCCCTGTTCTCATATACGGACGCAAAGTCAATGCTTTAGAGGACATTATAGCGGATTACTCTATAATCAGCGAGAAACTGGCTAGCCTTCTGTAGAAAGGGACGACGCTTTAGAGCCAAACGCCAGTTCGTACAGCTGGTGGGCATGCCGACACACCGCTGAGTATATGCACGGCCGGAATTCATTATTCGGGGTTCTACGTTCGTCGCCAGCTTAAGTGTTTTTCGTCAATGTTCGCCAGACTTAATCATCGGCATAGGCTTTCTCATGGAGAACGGTGCTATCATCGATCTTCGACAGCACTTCGTCACTTCGTCGACGAAGAACGCTGCAGAGGCGAACGACAGCAGCCTTCCGATAGCCGCTCTTCACGTGATTGACGAAACTGTCATGTTACTACCGCGTACAAGTGTAGTAGTTAAAGTGGTGTGCGATGGCATACTACACGGTGAAGCAGTCGCGAGAAGCAATCACTCTTTCCTGCTGTCTCTGGGTGACTGCGTGGCAAGAAACGTCGTTGATCTTCCTGAAGGCCACTGTGAGATTCTCGTCACGAAGTTCAGCTACGAGCATCGACACCTTTTCCCTAGTACTGATCGCCTACGCCGACCAAATAACCGAAGCCGCTGAGTGTTTTGCTTCTGAAGCAATAGGCACAGCAGAGGCGTCTCTCCGCGGCGTCTACATCAGCCCAGCGCTTTGGGAGGAAAAAAAAACACTGCGTGAGCTGCTGCTGGAGTTCCACAGTTGCTGCGCACGTTCGTCTAAGATGCGTCAAACGCCGATTATGAAACACCGGATCATCGCCTACGACGACGCGCACCCCATACGGCAACAACCTTATCGTGTTTCTCCAAAGGAACGATTTGCGATTCAGACCCAAGGAAAAGAAATACTTCATGACAGCGTAATCCGACCTTCGAGCAGTCCCTGGTGGTCGCCCGTCGTTCTCGTTAAAAAGAAGGATGGGACGGTTGGCTTATGTGTGGATTATAGGAAGCTAAATAACGTCACAAAGAAATCCGTGTACCCGCTGCCTCATGTCAACGATTCTCTAGACAGGTTGCGGAACGCGAGATTTTTTTTCGTCCATCGATCTCAAGAGTGGCTATTGGCAGATTGAAGTAGATGAACGGGATCGCGAGAAAACTGATTTTGTTACTCCGGACGGCCTTTATGAATTTAGAGTTCTCCCTTTCGGCTTCTTGCTACTATCCGATGACTTGGGCTACTGAAGGACATTAGCTATAGAGTGCGCCAACTATACTACTGGCCTAGACTTACTGCCTGCGTCAACCGCTATGTGAAAGGCTGTCGCCAATATTAGAGATGGAAATCACCACCCTCAAGGCCAGCAGGCCTACTCAAACCTATTGACCCACAGCGTGCGCCGTATTGTGAAGTGGGAATGGACCTTCTTGGACCGTTTCCCTTATCTTCCTCCAGAAACAAGCCGATCATTGTCGCTATTGATTATCTAGTTATGCTGAGACAAAAGCGCTACCATGCGGAACAGCGTCTGAAGTTCGCCATTTTGTTATGCACCACATTGTGCTTCGTCATCACTGACCGAGGGACAGCGTTAACGGCAAAGCTCATGGACGACATCTTCACACTGAGTTACACAAGCCAGTGAAAGACCACTGCACACCACCCTTGAGACTAACGGTTTGACGGAGAGACTTCTATGTATGTGGATGTGCAGCACAGAACCTGGGACGAAATCTTACCGTACGTAACATTTCCGTACAAGACTGCCACCCAATAAACTACATGCTTTACACCGTTTCGTCTTGTTTGCAGTCGAGATGTTCAAACGATGCTAGACGGCATCGTTCCCAATGGCAACGCCGACCGGTTCGACCAGCTAATTCCTGACGCCGGCGAGTATGTTCAGCGCGCCGAAGAAACGCGTTAACTGGCGCACGTGCACATAACAAAGCAGCAGTGCTCAGATGCACAACGGTACAGTCTTCACCATCGACAAGACGGCGTGGCCTCAGTGAGAAAGTGTTGTTTTGCTCTGGTGCATGTCAATATTTTACTTACTGCAGTTTAAAATCGATAGTCATTCGCACCTGAAAAAATTTAAGCACCGCTACAGATTGTTCAGATCTGCTTATAGTGCATCTCCAAATTTTTCATCTTCACTGATATAGGGAAACTGAAAACAATAAATTTTTCAGAAGGTAAAAATCTCTGTGCTGCTGTATTACTTTTTATTTCTTTCATCTTTTACCATTATTGTCATGCCGGTTCCTTTTAACGCTGCGGTCTTGAACTTTCTATTCTACCGCTCTCTCCCTCAATTAAGACTAGAATAAGCAAGTGATACTGAATAACAAAGTATCGGTGCTAATAAAGAACACGTAATTACATTACGAGCCCTAAACACTACTATTACTAAACATTACCATAACTAAACATTATTAAATATTTCTGCTTGATATCAACGCGAGAACACGCGTGCAAAAGTCTTGCCAAATTCGTCTTCAATCTGGCGACTCAATACTTTTGAGGCTCTTTGTTAGTCATTCACTTCAGTAAACTGTCTTATACGCGATTACTATTTAAAGCCATTTTTTCCGCATGCTTTTTTCCTGTTTGTTTGTTGTTGTTTTTTCATGAAAAAGGGCACCTGCCATTCTCATGCCTTACGATGAGGGACTCCCCCAAACGCGCTCCTCATGCTCACAGCTTTCTTTGAGCGGCTCTTTGCGCTGTGGTCCACGTCGGAAATTACCCATGCGAAAACGGGGCACTTACTGCCTCCATATGCAAACGAGTATGAATATGCATACGAACGGGAAAACAATTTGCGCACGAGAAGATGTCCTTTTTATGCGTTTGGTTCCCGGTAGCAGCGTTTAGTGACAAGCCATCTGAATATAGAAAGCAGGTCTTTATTTTATGAGAGCGTTCTACAGGCACGGACAGATGTTTCCTCCGTCCTGCGCTTGGTGCCGGCCGTCTCCAGCGTGCTCATATCAAAACGCTTCCCCTTCCACAAGACATAAAAAAGTAGACATCAATCGAGACACATCTCGGAGAGAACCATGACCTCGCTTTAGTGCTGTCAAACAACAGAGAACCAGTGCGTGCGTGCGGGCGTGCGTTGGAATCTCAAGTATTCGCCCCAAAGGCTTCCATAGCAGTAGCGGCTGTTTCTGACTGCGCCGTGTGTCTTATAAGTGCACACACGCACAAAGCAAAAAGAGAGAAAGAGAATGTTTTTGAACTTCTCATTAGTTTCGTTTTTCCGCATACGCTTTTAGGCGCTTATGCGCTTGTTTGCCGAGTTCGTATACGAACTCGGCAAACTCGCGGAGAGTCAGGAACTACCGTTTGTAGCTAGCACAATTGGCACAGGCTTATTCGTATAAGACCGCATGATGATTCACGGTTTCATTAAAGAGTCGTAACGCTTTCGAGGTACTTCAAGTCCGACTCTATATCTACAAGTGGTAATTTATTGTTCTACTACGAACGGAACATGTGCGCTCACTCGCATGTCATTGTGGTTCAATAATCCGGTTCACTGCGGCTACTACTGCCTGTAGCGCGCGATCGATGCTTGCACGTGGATGTGTTTGACTCTCAATTCTGCGAGTATAAGTGCCGCAGTAGGTTTGGGAATTGAATTTATTCCAATTTTCACTTTATGGCCAGCGCTCAACCTGGTGTTTTATGACTCGCCCTGGCCTGCGTTTACCTGTGGTGTCCTGCATAAACAGCAGGGGGTGTATGGCGAACGAAGTCCTTATTCGGGCGGCTTGTGATTCTAGAGTCTTAGTTTAACGTTCACTGTCCGCTCCAATCGGACGAGCCTATCTCGACAACTTGTACAAGCTGCTCGACGTGAACGCTATAGTAGGTGTGCGCACCACGCTCATTGCGGCCGTGGAAGGCAGAACGCTGAAATCAGCAGTATACTTCAGCAGTATTGCCATAGTATGCCGAACTGACCTCTGCGGCACGAATTCATTATTCTCTTGCTTTGACAACCATCCGTGACGGCTTCTGCAACAAGCTGTTTGACATTTTTGCAGCCAATCTGAGCGCGCGTTGCTCACGTCTGTGAAAGAGCACTTATGAACATGTGACATCAAGGCAGCTCTCTGCAGTTAAATTAGCATCTGCAGTATGATCTGCGCTCAGTTAAAGCGTTGTTCTCATATATACGCATTTACAAACTGCCCCCGTGACCGAAATGTACTTGCACTAAAGGAAACATTGAGCATACTACATGACATAAGTTTTCGTTACAACATTTTTTAAGTGCCTCTTACTTTTTTTTGCATTACACAAATGTAAAAAAAAAAAACATTATATTGTTGTTAAGCACAGCTAGACGAAGCTGAGAACAGTACAGAAGACGAGGACGCGCTCGCTGATGTCGCGCGGACTCGCTTGTATCTTGTATGCCTTGTGTGCCAGTGGACGCATTGTAAATAGCCTGTAAATAAATCTTAAACCTCTCTTCTACCCGTAACATTTTCGTGGAGGTTGCGGGCTCTCTCAGACGCACGACGTATTTACGCAGCGGGCGCTCCTTGGCTGCATCGGCAATGCCAGATCAAAGCCAGAATGTTTCGGGCATGTCGCCGCCCGCGCCCACCATCATCCTGGTACAACCGCGAGACCCTAGCACCTTTTCCGGAACGGCTAACACCGATGTTGAAGATTGGCTTCAATTTTACGAACAGGTGAGCGCGATCAATCACTGGGACCAGACCGCCATGCTCGCTTACCTGATCTTGGCACGCGTCTGGTTTGAGATCCACGAAGAGGAACTCACCAGCTGGGACTTGTGCAAACAAAAGCTCAATGATTTGTTTGCAAGCCTCTTGGCCGCCCGTGTGCCGCGTAGAAAGACCTTGCGTGCCGAGTTATGACTTGCACTGAGTCCTATGTGAAATATATTCAGGGCGTGCAGGTTGACAAAAATATGTCGGAAGTGGAAAAGGTCGCGCATATCCTGAAAGGAATCGCGGATGGCGCGTTTACGCTCCTCGTCTTCAAGAACTCTTCGACAGTGCAAGACATCACTGCTGAATGACGCCGCTTCGAAGAAGTCAAAAGCCGTCGTATTGCCCACCATATTTCTTGCCTTCCTAACACGGCTGCCACATCTACCTGCGAAGACCTCCGTCTCCCACCCGTGCCGGTTGCATCCGACAGTATTGTACGCATCGTCCGCAGGGAGAATGAAGCTGCCTCTCCAGTTCCTCCCCAGGTTCGCGCCCCAGACGATTCCCACGCAATATCCCTCATCCAGACAGTTGTACGGCAAGAAGTGGACAACGTCGGACTCAAGACGCTTTACCCAGTCAACAGACTCGACTACCGCTCACCCGGGGTGTCCGATCTGCCATGAACTTCGTACGCTCGTCCTCGTCATCGAAACTTGGAGGAATGGCGCACTTCTGATGACAGGCCTATCTGCTTCTGCTGTGGACGTGTTGGATATATTTCTCACCATTATCGCAGTTCTTGGAACTGGCAGCCTTGTTCAGCCCAGCTGTCGAAATACCGGGTGCCCGCCTGGCACTCTTCGCCCGCCTATACATATCGAACAAGACACCGCTCCAACATCTTTGCCCTCTCAAACAAACCGTTCCCCTTCGCCACGCCCACGTCTTACCCGCTCGCCTCTGTCTCGTCGTTCTCCGTCTGCTTGTTAGTCCCGCCGCTCCTCGGAAAACTAAAGGGCGCAGCTTCGAGAGGTGGGACTGCAATGACCACCAGACTCGAAATTCCTCTGCTTACACTGCCTGGCCATTACAGCCACGTCACCGTGAACGTGGACGGTATACCTCTAACAGCAATGATTGACACAGGAGAACACAAGTCGAACATCCGTACGCGCCTAGATAACTCCCTAACCCCTGCCCCGCTCGATGTCGTCTGCGTTGCCGACGGTGGAACTCCGGCCGTCACTGGGATGTGTGCCGTCACTGTAGCCGGACAACGTACTTCGGCTTTGTTTATGTCTTGGAGCAGTGCCCACTCGAAATTATCTTAGGCCCTGATTTTCTGTCGGCACATTCGGCTGTTATTGGCTGCTCTGCGGGTGTTGTCCAACTCGTCCTGCCGTATGCCGTTGACCCTCCTGATCCTACGCCAAACCGACTATGTTCCACCGATTACGTTACCCGATCCACCTGTTACGTCGTATTGCCCAAAGCCGCCATCCTCCTGTCGCAGAACGTCGCCTTTCACCACGAGGTCGTCCGCCTAAAAGACAGTGCCACCTGTCTTCCTGTGGTGAATTTCGGCCTCTGCCCTCAAGTGCTACCTCAGGGCATATCTATTGCAACCATGGCCCCGGCTTCCGACTACCATATTTCTGCCTTAACTGGTTAAACTGCGTCACCCACCTCTGTTGGTGCGGGCCCTACAACCCGAGTATTAGAACCTTTCACGTCAATGAACGCTCCTCACCTTCTGGCCCACCTTGCGAAGGCACTTCATTGCCTTCTCGCATAGTACCGGGACATTTTCGATCTCGATGACCGGCCACTGGGACAAACGTCCGTTGTTAAACACCGGATACGCACCGGCGACGCCAGCCCGATTCACCGACGGTCCTACCACGTCTCCCATACTGAGCGCCAAGTCATACGGAAGGAAGTCGACAAGATGCTTGCCCGAGATATCATTGAGCCTTCTGTATCCCTTGGACTTCCCCGGTCGTTCTCGTGAGAAATAAGGATGACAGCTGGCACTTCTGTGTCGACAATCGCCATCTCAACAAGGTAACAAAAAAGAAGTGTATCCGCTCCCGCGGATAGAGGATGCCCTCCATTCTTTACATGGTGCAATAGATTTTTATTTGATAGACCTTCGGTCCGAGTGCTGACAGATGGCAGTTGACGACATGGACCGTGAAAAGACCACCTTTATTACACCTGATGGCCTCTATAAGTTTAAAGTGATGCTGTTCGGCTTATGTAATGCCCGGCCTACATTTGAACGTATGATGGAAGCTCTCTTTCACTGCTTTAAGTGGTCAATCTGCCTGTGCTAGCTCGATGACATTATTGTCTTTTCACCAACTTTTGCCACGCACCTTGTGCGTCTTTCAACAATTCTTCCTGTTTTCCGCAAGGCTGGTCTTCAGCTCAATTCATCAAAATGTCACTTCGGCCGCCAGCAACTTAGTGCGCTCGGGCACCTCGTCGATTCTTCCGGCGTCCGCCCCGATCCCGGCAAAGTTCGCGCTGTCAAAAATTCTCCCATGCCGACTTGTGCCAACGACGCTCGAAGCTTTGTGGGCCTCTGCTCATACTTTCCGCCAGTTCGTACGCAATTTTGGCAACGTTGCACGTCCTCTCACAGAACCTCTCAAGAAAGACGCGTTTTTTGTCTGGGGTTCGGAACAATATACTGCGTTCATTGAGCTTACCGTGCCCCTCGCTTAACCACCAGTTCTTGCCCATGTTGACATGATCGCCCCAACGGAAGTTCGAACGGATGCCAGTGGTGATGGAATCGGCGCTGTTTTTGCTCAGCGCCAGCAAGGTTGCGACCGTGTTATTGCGTACGCTAGCCGTCTACTGTCCAAAGCGGAGCGTAATTACTCCATTTCTGAACGCCAGTGCCTTGCCCTTGTTTGGGCAGTGGGTAAATTTCAACCCTACTTATACTGCCAGTAATTCCCAGTTATGACCGACCATCATGCCTTATGCTGGCTTTCATCCCTAATGGATCCTACTGGACATCTCGGTCGGTCAGCTCAGCGACTCCAAGAGTACTCATACACACTTGTGCATAAGAGCAGCTGATTGCATGAAGATGCTGATTGCTTGTCGCGCTATCCAGAAGACCCACTGAAGCATCCCGACAGCTGCGGGTCGTCCTGCGTGCTGTCGCTTATTGCGTTCCAGAACGTCGGAGATGAGCAACGCCATAATCCCTACTTGCGAGTTCTCATTCTCCGGCTGACTTCCGAGACACCTTCCCCTTCTCTGCGGATGTTTAGGCTGCAGGATGGCGTCTTGTACCGCTACAACGTGTACCCCATTGGTCCTGAACTGCTCTTGGTTATTCCAACACATATGCGTCAAACTGTCCTCGCACAGCTACACGATGTTTCTACCGTGGGTCACCTCGGAGTCTGACTGTGTTCGGCATCGCGTCTTTTGGCTCGGTATTTACAGTTCCGTCTGCCATTACGTCGCTTCCTATGAGCAATGCCAGCGCCACAAGAAACATGCATTACTCCCAGCTGGCCACCTTCAGCCGCTTACCGTATCATCGGAGCCATTCCTTAGAGTTGGCCTAGACCTTCTTGGCCCTTTCCCGCTATCTGCCTGCGGAAATAAGTGGATAGCAGTTGCTATCGACTACACGACCCGGTACACGATCACTCGGGCTACCCGCCGTGGTTGCTTAGTGGCTATGGTGTTGAGCTGCTGAGCACGATGTCGCGGGTTCGAATCCCGGCCATGGCGGAAGCATTTCGATGGTGGCGAAATGCGAAAACACCTGTGTACTTATATTTAGGTGCATGTTAAATAATCCCAGGTCCAAATTTCGGGAGTCCCCCATTACGGCATGCCTCATAATCTGATCGTGGCTTTGGCACGTAAAACACCATAATTTTTTTTAATCACTTGGGCTCTTCCAACCAGCTGCGTAACCGACGTCCCCGACTTCCTCCTCGAAGACATTACACTTCACCACGGCGTTCTTCGACAGCCCCTCATAGACCGGGGCCGCTATTTTATATCAAAGATTGCCCAAGACCTCTTGCACACCTGTACTTTACGGGTTTGCAGGAAAAGCAAAAACGCTTCAATGATATTCGCCACCGCGATGCCCACTTCAACCATGGTGATATGGCCCTTCTATGAACACCGTCACGGCGAGTTGGCCTTTGTGAAAAGTTGATTTCGCCTTACTCTTGCCCGTACTGTGCCGTGCGTCAAGTGACCGACATCACATATAAAATCACGCCTCTCGATTTCACCATGTCTGGACCTTCCACCGATGTCGCCCACGTCACCCGCCTCCAGCGAAGCCGGGGGTCATGTTACCAAGCACTGACAGAGACGAAGCTGAGGACAGTACAGAAGACGACGACGCTCGCTGATGTCGCGCGGACTGGCTTCCATCTTTCCAGCTTGTATGCCTTGTATGTTTGGGGACGCGTTGTAAATATATATATACCATACAGCTGGCGACGGTGCTAACAAAAAAATGGCGGTTCGTTCTTACACGAGTGCTTAGCGAGCTGCTTGGTCATCGCGGGGGTCTAATTCCGACTCGTCTCTCAGGAAACAACGCCGTTACCGGCGCCGCGCCGGACTGGTTCGCAGAAATATCGACCCGAGCTGACAAACGATCGCCCACAACGCGGTTGCAATCCGACGGCTTAAGCCCCGAAAGTTAAACCGACAGCTGGGCGGCCGGGCGAGCAGTGCGGCGATAGCGGCCTCCGCCGCCGCGCCAGGCTGGCGGATCTCCTGCGCCTGTTGGACACGGCTCTACGGGATTCTCGGCGCCGACCACCATCGATCGCGGAGCGTGTCGCCGAACATAGCGCGCGGCCAGCTCGGTGTATTACTCGAGCCGTTAATCATGCCAATCAGGGACAGCCGCGAACGGGCAGCACACGGAAGCGCCGACATCGCTGCGAGACGGGAACCTACAGCTCGTGGCCGGAAGCCGTTCGAAACGACGTGGACGCCAATGCGCAAAGAATGGTTTTAACTTCATCCATAAATACATGTGCTCCTCTTGAAAACGTGACGGATGACAGTGAGAGCTGGGCTGCGCAGAGTGGCTAGTCCTTCAATACTTATTACAAGGTAACATGGTAGTATAACAGTATCCATGCTGAAAAGCGGACACTTCGCTTAGTAGCAAGTTTGATAACACTATGAGGATCAGATATCTGGATAGCAGATAAAGGATGTCGAAAAATGGGATGCCACTCGCGTCGAACTCGCTCGAGTAAGAATTGACTCGACCGTTGAAATACCGCGTCGGTGACGCAGAGGTTCAGAACGCCATGCGGAGAAGAAATTGGAACGAGTTTGCACCTCTTGCATACGTGAATGAGAAGGCAGTATTACAGTAAGATGGCGCCATTGAGCCACTGTGAGAAACTGTCGATTATATATACGAAGTTGCGCCACGCTAATTCAGATACTAAGGATGCAGTTTCCTATGCGTAAGTGCGAACATAACGCAGATATGTGTATGAACCTTATGCTTCGTCTAACTCAAATATTTCGAAAATAGGTTTTTGGTCGCGCCATCTTTAGCTCAACTGAGGTGGGTGCTTCCGTTTATTTGGTTACCAATATGACAGCTATTGAGTGCCTTCATAATTAAGTACGCTTGAGAAACTTCACTGCAAACGAGCCGCAATGTGCAAAAAGTAAATAAACACAACTGTTACTTTTAAATCTTGTGGTCTCAGAGAAGCTACTATGGTTTTGTACGAACACGCGTTTCGAGTTAACGGAAAGAGGTGTTGATGATGTGAGTCTTGAATCTGATAGCCAAAGTACCTTTTCGCCCCGTCGCAGCTACATAAAATCTTGCTACATAAAACCGTGTTACATCGCGTTGCCCAGGCATAACTATGAATCCACACCAACTTGCCCACCTTTCAGTCATTAGCCCCACTGTATAAAATCTTTATTGCGTAAACCAGCAAATAGTAACAAATAGATGTTAGTTTATAATTTGCTAAGTGAATCAATGCTGTGCTTGCGTCTTGTTTTCCCAAGATGTCATAACCGCGCCATCTTCTCAACATTCTAGTACGTAAAGCGAAAAAAAAAAAAGTCGCAGTAACGCCCGATAGCCAAAGCATTGATAGCAATAGCAAAGTCTTAGACAACCGGAAGTAAGGCTCGTAGCTTTATCAGCTGTGTAAAGTGCAGTAAACATTCGCTTGTAAATTAAATTACCAAGCGTGGTATGTCATGCTCCCACAGACAAACATCAGCATATCTGACTATAGATGACCGCGAACACTCGCTGTCACAACACTAGCTTGATGAAGAGCGGCAGCAGCAGCGAGCGAACGCTTCGTGCTGCCTATCGCTTCAGCGCATCTCCGAAACTTCAGAATACGTGACCTCCAACACAAGCGCACGCGCGAGAATATAGCGCACACGAAGCCACCTGCCATTTCGGCTCGCCTTGTTTTGCACCCACCATGGTTTATTCCTAAGATATAGCGCGCGCAGCCACGTTCAGAACGACCCAACTAGGAGATAGGTTACGTATAGAGGAAAGAGGCGCTATTTCTGCTTCCCTGCAGGAAGCACGGCAGAGCGCGGGCGCTCACCTACCACCCTTCACTCGCCCTTCTTCCCTCTTTCACTTTCTTAGCGCGCGCTTGATCACATTACCATGCGCTCATCTCCTCCTACCCCGCCCCCCTTTGCCCGCACAACGCAAGACGAGCGGGATGATGGCGCGCTATCGAGAGACCGTCAGTTAATTTCCTTTCCCTTTATCCTCTGGTAGCTTCAACACTAGTTAAGGAGGGAAGGTATTTAAGGTCCGAAGTCGGCTCCCCTCGATGATTCGAGTTCACGGTGGCAGCGCGAAGGAAGAGCCGTTGTCCGATAAAGTGACGCTTTATTCAAACGCCGAGGCGTGTGTCCGGGTCCAAGCCCGAAACTCCGCTCTTTCGCGTATCCTGCTATTCCGCTGTGCTGATTCCGGTTCTCCGGTTCCTCTGACGAGGCACGCGGCGACCTCATCTTCTCCAGCTCTAGCTTGAGCTTTAACGCCATCTTTCTTGTCTCAACCTTGCACGTTTTCTCTCGCGCCTACAGTATGCGTATGGCGCGCGGGGTGCGATATAATATTATCCCACTTGGACTTTATACAGAACCTCACGGCGACGGCGACGGAGGAAATTTGCCTGGAGGGCTAATTGCTACTGCAATAGAAAGGACCATTCAATACTCCTATCACTTAGGGCATGCGGAATACCCTCTGTAGGGCACATCGCGAGAAATTAACAGGTAACTTACTTTTTAACATTTCTCAACTTATTTCTTAACATAAATATGCACTTATATTTAGCCGAATTTTCCTTAGTTAATAAGACTGTTGATCCCAAACAATATATAAAAATCTAACTAGAAGCAAAACCGTCGTCGTTCTGTGCGAGATTCCTTGAACCATTCTTTCGAAGGCGCACGACAAGACTATTTTAGCACTGCCTTTTTTTATGTTTACTTGGTGCCGCATAAAGGAAACGAAAAGAAAAACGGGCTCAAAACTTTGTCTCCCGCACCTTTCTTTAGCTAAAAAGCAAGAACAACAACTAAAACAACAAGGACGACTACAACATACCGTTAGTTACGCAGGATTGTAGTCAGCTCTGATAGCATCAGGCCGCGTTTCACGTCATCGTTGTACGAGTTGCCTTCTCTTCGCGCTCTTTCCCTGCCGTAGGGAAGGGGGCGAGAGAAAGGCCGTCCGTGCGGATTTGACAGAACTATTAAACTATGCCAGAGCGAAGCAGCACGACCCCGACTTTTTCCCGCTATATCCCGTGGCTTTGTACAAGATAAACGCAACCACGTCAGGGGGGCCGGCGCGACAGGTGCAGAACCGACACTTCTATTGTCTTGTCGATCACGGTGGGCGTCTGCGCGGAAACCATGGTGCTGAGAGGAGTAGGAACGCGACCGTGCTCTCGTTTTGGGCCGACGAGATAGCCTACGTGAAAAATTTTTTGACTAACCGTCGGGCAGCCGGCTTTACACACTGCCCGCGCTCACCCAGAGCTATGCGCGCGGAGCCGCTCTTATCGGCCGCGGACATTCGGTCGGGTGTAATTTTCCTACGGCGGAAGTTAATTCTCTAGCCCTCGAGGTCCCTTCAACACACCGCCGCAGATACTCGCGACGCCCAGGTCACTGCTTGATCAACGCGGGTCAAGTTGACCCAGCCGCCTTCAAAGTGGAGGCGGTAAGCCATGGCCTGCGTCAACGCTGCATGCAACAAACAAACAAAAAAGGGGGGGTGCGGAGGAGGAAATGAGCGAATCCACGGACGCCAAGTTTTCGGTATAAGCCGTATGCACCGCCGGCGGATTAGCCATTCACCGACCCGCGGAACTGGCCGACTGCAAGCGCGCTGACGCTGATGTTATATGCCATATGTTTACGCGAGCCCCTGCGCGACATCGGTGACCCCGGGAGAAGAGGCGTCGGCACTTCTTCGCATATGTCGGCGCTGTGCGAATGACAGACGATGTGGCAGTGGTTTATCGCGTGCTTTCTTTCTTCGTTTTTTTTTATGTCCTTGAACCAAATGCTAATGTAATAAAGAAGTCAATTTAATGGTGGAAAAGAAACTTGGTCGAGACCGTTTTTCATCTCTACGGGAACTCGTGAGTCCTGACACGCGAGTCGTTCGTGTGTATACCAACAGGGTGTCGCTGCTTTCGGGGTAAGCCTTTTCCAATTCATTTTGCTTCCTCTTCGTTTCCTCAGCCTCTCGGCGTTGCAGTCTTGGCGTTTGGAAGCTCTGAGGGCGCCCTGCTTTTCCTCTCACCACCGAAATCAATCTTCATTGCCCTCCTGGCCGTGTACCTCTTGTCTCTTCTGATTACGCAACCCAGCCGGCTCGGTGTTTGCTCTTGGATACAAGGCTCTCATTTCCGTTACTTTTACCGTTACTCGTAAGTTGTTCTGGTCTTCCAAATTTCCTTGTCCCTCCTCGCATCCATCTTGGCAGCCTCATTCGAGTCACTTGCATCGTCTGAATGGTGTTAGAATTCACCCAAATTGCTTCTTTTCTTACAGCGTTACACAGTCGCACCCCGCTATTGCAATACTAAAGGCCTTGCAACCTTTCGATGTCGCAGCGAAATAGCGTTTAGCGCTGACTACGCAGTATTAACTAGGAGATACAAAAGTGGGATGTGTACTGCATCGTGTTTTTGCCGGTTCGATTCCAGTGCGTTCACGCATGCACTGGTTGTGAGAACACATTTCACTCAAATTATCTCTAACACATCGTTGTAGCACGCCACCATTTCTTCCGTTTGTTTACTTTATTTATCCTTTTATTTGAGATGTTGTTCGAAGCTGTACTTTGGTAGACGTTTTCTCGGCGGCCGATTTACCTATCTGTTCTCAGACAATGAACAATGGCAACTATTTCAGCACTGGTTTACTGTTTCGGTACCTATAAAAACGGTCAACACAAATAAAAACAAAGCCTGAGCTAAAAAACATAAGCTAACGATGTGAACTATAACTAAGCGTTTACCGCGACTCTGCTGGAACGTCATCACCGTCGTTGGGCCAGCTGCGAGGGTAGCAACATTGATTCGAGTAAAAAAGCATGCAGGTTGTTCTAAGATATTGAAAAGCGCTGGCGTACCTGGGTA
The DNA here is from genome assembly GCF_023375885.2 of Dermacentor andersoni. Lineage (NCBI taxonomy): Eukaryota > Metazoa > Arthropoda > Arachnida > Ixodida > Ixodidae > Dermacentor > Dermacentor andersoni. The sequence goes on from NC_092814.1 coordinate 67,194,636, forward strand.
GAATCCAATGGACTTCCTTTATTCACAACACTGCGAATAACTATATGCCTTTTATGCGTGCGTTCACAACGTCGAGTTCGAAATGCCATTTTCCTTTCGTGCGTTACTGTATATCTCACTCATTTTATTGTGTTTCAGAATGTTCTTTTTTTTTTCTGTCTTGCACTGAGTTTAGTGCAGGCTTTTTGACATCCGACTGCCATTTAACACTTTCTCACGGTTTTAATACATACGCCTTGTACTAGCACACATTACAGCGCTGACAACAGAACGTCTTTAGGATCTTTATTCGCAAAACCATGGATATATACGAAAAGGAAGTTTGTGGTGATGGGGGTAACAGAACGGGGAGAGACGTCGGTGAACGAATGCACTGTACAATGACAAACACTGCCCCTGTTTACGAACAACAAAGCCTTGTTAATTCGGGGCCGAGCTCGGCTAAGATCCTAAAAAATAGCAAATCCAACAGTAAGACACAACTTGTATGGGCACCCGCTAACACGGGGAATCGGGGGAATGAGGTGGCCCACCTGGCAGCCCGAGGTTTAATCAGCCTGGATGTGGATCCCTCGACCTTGGACTTCCCGTAGGAAGGGATTACCTCATAAAACGAAATTACCGTTTATTATAGAGAGAATCACAAAACATACGCGGACCCACATAACTCACAAGGGAACAGGCTACGATCTGGAGACAAATCTAAATCGATTCTATCCCCAGCCCCCATCAGCTATCCAAAATCTACCCAGATGAAATCCAACCAAACTGCCAACATTGCAACTGCATGAAGGCTACCCAAAATCACATTCTTTCGGAATGCGAGGGAAACCCTCCCCCGCAGTGAATACTGCATACTTCCTCCCACGAGACATGCGAGTCACTGCTGTCGACGACTGACTATACCAGATTCAGGCACAAGTAACTAACTGGACCAAAACGGTCGTGGCAAGCTATTGGCCACCACCATTCAGACCACAGGAAAGCTAATTTAACCACCTCGTTATGCTGTAAATCAAGTTCTTTTTCTCGCTCTTTTTTTTTTATTCGGCATCTGCTTATTTCGATTGATGTTCGAAATGACTGATGAGGTTTCGTAGGCATTTTATGAATTTTGTTGTTTCTGTTCTTCGGTTTTTTCTTGTTTTCCCCACGTGTATGCTTGTCTGTCCACGTGTTTAGGTATCGCTAGAGCTATCGTCGGGACTTTTTTCACTGTTGCGCTTCTTGAGATCCACCAGCCTATATGACTGCATGTGTCTGACTTAACGATTAACGCTTGTGCATGTGTGTGCGCGCGTGCTGTGAACATTCTTCTTCTCATCTTTCAGTTTCCTTTCCCCCCTTCTACACTGCAGGGTAGCCAGCTTGGTTAACCTCTCTGCCATATTTAAGTTATGGGATTTCACGTGCCAAAACCACTTTCTGATTATGAGGCACGCCGTAGTAGGGGACTCCGGAAATTTCGACCACTTGGGGTTCTTTAACGTGCACCTAGATCTAAGTACACGGGTGTTTTCGCATTTCGCCCCCATCGAAATGTGGCCGCCGTGGCCGGGATTCGATCCCGCGACCTCGCGCTCAGCAGCCCAACACCATAGCCACTGAGCAACCACGGCGGGTCTCCCTGCCTTTGCCCGTATCACTTCTATCTCTGTTCATACTGTCTGTTTCAAACTTTCCCTTTTGTGTGAGCTTAGTGTGATGTAAATGTTTATCGCGGCTTTTTGCCGAGCCTCTCGGTTGTAGAAGAGATATAATTTCCTGTAGATTTGGTGCCTTGTTTTTCGAATGATAACGATAAAAATTTGTGCTCCGTCCGTTTTCTTTTTTAAATAGTTTGCGTGTTCTTACGCAGGAAGGGAAATTATCTTTCATAAACATTCGGGAGTCTCGTGAAATCGTTCTCACATGCCGTCCTACATGCAAATCAGTAATCGTGTACAAAGAGCTTCAGTAATCACTGTCGCATTGCTGAAAACAGTGCGTCCTTGGCTTCCACAGCTTCCACTGCGACACTTATTACCGCGTGCTAAATGCCGTAGAGAATATGCATTTACTCGTAGTTACTCGTAATAACGTGTGAGCGCCACTCAGCAGTGTTCAACCGGGATCGCGCCCTCGAGCTTAAGGATGGTGCTCAAGACATCAGCGTTTTTTGTCTCGACGTCCATAGTTTCTTTCCGGAACGCAAAACAAAAATCCGCTTACAAGCATACCGCCCTCGGAGGGTCCTGTTCAGCCAACTGTGAACACAAAAATGAAATGAGCCGAGGCCCTCTCTTCTCGTCTAAGGCACTAGTCCAGCGTGGCTTCGCACTCCACCCTCACGACGCCCTTCACGCTCCCACAATGCCCCGCACACCGGGCGTTTGTGGCCTCTTCTCCGCTCTGCAGCAAAGTGCTGCGGCGAAGTATACCTCCGGTCACGCGAAATCCAGGAAAGCGCGACGTTGCTCTGGAAAAAGCGGTCCGGGGAAGGCGCTGGCCGCTATTTCTGAGAGGTTCGCGGGGCGCGCAGTCGGAGAGGGCCACTCCTCGCTGGCTGCGTTCGGGGCCAGCAACACCGCGGTTCAGAGCGGGACGCTTCCGCGCTCGCTGGGCGGCGAGGGCCCGGCGCTCCATCACAGTGACGCGAAACAAAGACAGGCGCTTAGCACGCGGCGGGGGCATCTCCGGGACTCAGCTCTGTGGCTAGCGCCGACACCGCCAAACAAATGTGCCCCTCGGCTTTGTCCAGCCCAATCGTGCGACAGTGACAAACCGTGAGGAGGGTCAGGAGCCAGCGCGGCACCGTCGGGCCGCGGCTCGCGCATCGAGGCGCTCCGGGGCGATTCGTAGCGGCCCGAGCGCGCGCTCTCGGCCAGTATTTGTGCGTTCAGTGCGCGCCAGCTCTCGCCGGCGATTGGCGTTGCTCTTGTTTCGCGAGCGACAGCGGACAAGCGGTCTCGTCGTTGCGCGCTGCGATTTGTAGGCGAAACCGCTCGGCGATAAATTTTCCACAGCTTTCCTGGCGATAAAGTACAGTAATGTATATGAAGAAGAAAAAAAGTCGCCCGCCCGTTTCTTCTGATATTACAAAAAGCGGTGGGGTGCGACGTACATCATTCCCAAATCGTACACTTATGGCACTCGCTGGGATCACTCGCAGTAAATAGTAATACTACGTTGTTTGCAACGAATACGGATGGCCTGTCGTGTATGTAGTACTTACCGTCGGTCAACTACCGCAGCGTACATGACGGCGCAACTGGGCTCTTTTTTGCGCCAAGCGGCATCATCGTTTCTTTTTTATAACTATTTATTGAGAAGCGAAGAAGGCCGATTCGAAAACGATATGTGCTCTGTCAGACAACTTTCACCTGTATATTCGTTGCTGAACGAACATTCTGACCGAGCAGTCCATCAGCTATATAAAAAATTTAGTTTTCATCTGTGGACTTTGAGCTCCGTGCCAACTTTTCGTCTCCAAAGAGTACATCTCTAAATGAAAATTCAGACTAGAGAGCGCGACGGTCATTTAACTCTTAGTTCGCGTCCAGTTCGAAGCGCATCCATTCATGAATTAACTATATAAGTGAGTGTGAATTGTATGTGCAGTACTGCCGTGGTCTCCCTGTTATTTATTATATCAATATATTGTTTTCTTCACATTGATATGGTTTTCATGCATTCTTGCGTCATAACTAAGCGTTATATACTTATCGTGTGAGCGTACCATGTGCGATACGTTTATGTACGTCTTGCGAGCCTACGTGTGTGGGCCTTGCTTATGCTGTATTTCTATGACTTATGGCTTTTGATAGCTAATGGAAAGCCGTTTTTTTTTTGCCATCTTGTTCCTTTTATTCATACCTAATGGTTATCTCAGAAGCGTTTTAAATGAGCGCTTCATTAGGCGGTTTTCTTTTTCATATCGTTGCAGCTAATAAATAATGTATCCTATATGTCATGCATTTGCTTCGAAAAAATAAGAAAGATTGAATACTAAATATCCCAAAATTATAGTTACAAAGGCAAGCCTTAAAGAAAAAAATTAGAAGAGCTTCTTCCTTTATTATATTCTTTTAATTTTTTTTTGCGATGCTTCGCTAATTTTAATGTCTTATAAGCTAGCCCAATCATCAGACTGGGCTATTTCACACAGTTTGGCGCGGCGAAAGCCGTCGGTGGCAGCCGACGCATGTGTAGGGCCCGCGTTGATGGCGAGTGTGATGACGCCGCTACGTTGGTGTTCACTGTCTGTGCGAAGCAGATAAAGTCATCTACCATACTGAGACAGAGCTAGGAAGTGCGAGGAAGGAAAATATACGCTAAAAAAATTCAGTGCCATTCCACTCTGTGAAGGCGGGAGACCAGGGAAGCCGTGTATGTGGGCCCCCTAGTGGCGAACCGTCCACTGCCGTGCATCAAAAGCCGTATGTACATACGGAGAGCACATACGGAGAGCGAGGCGCGACGGAAAATGATGAGGCACCGGGGTTATACATACCCATGTATTGTTGCAACACGCGGCACGCCATCTTTTAGAAACGAATCCGGCCACGTAAAACAGACACGCACCTCACCGCACTCCTAGGGCACACACTGCTTCACCGCAGCCAAGGCGATCATACGTTGATCGACGTCCCGCAGTGCAGTAATGGTTGTGAGGTCACTCGAAAACCACAGGCGGTCACACACAACACAGGCCACCCAAAGTGGTGCCCCACAAGCTCCCTCTGAAACCTGGCCGTTGCTTATCGGCGAAACGTTCCACGTTTGTGGGATCGGGGCCACATGGACGTTTCTTATTTCTTTCAATCTCGCTGTCCTGGCGGGCAGCACGCTAACCACGGGAGAGCGCAAGAAAAGGAAAGGAGATACGCAAGCGCATGGAACGCCGACAAAGAGAGGGCGATGCGAACATAGACAAGGCCGACGCGGGTCAAAGTGTAGTATCTGTTCTTATCATCTTAATATCTGATACGGGTTGTAGATGGACCTAAGATAACACATCTATTTTTCCAAATTAGTGGAGCGCTTCAAGCCAGCTTTACCTCTGCCGCTGGTCGGCCCGTTATGGCACTATCTTCGGGATTGGCCTACGTATGGAGAGAAATTCTCGATCTATACGGACACATATTTCATCAGAACCTAGCCATATACAGCTTCGCTGTAAAAGAACACTGAGCCACTAAGAGGACGGCAAAATGACAACTACAAATACGCGTGTTCGTCTTCGGTGCCCAAGATCCGGAGCCGTCATACATGCGGAGGTAATGTCGCACAATATTCGTGGAACGTGAAGCTCTTGCGAATAAACGGCTCTTTTGTTCATGTTAGAACAACCACACACTACCAAAGCAGAGTCGAAAATGTACGTAACGTTGCCTACTGAACACACTTATGCAGGCTTCCCGCCGTTCCGGTGAGGTTCAGGTGAGGCCGCGATGAAACCCGATGGAACTGAATGGCCTTCACCAGCGCCATTAATGTTTGAGAAACTGTTGGTGCACCCAGAAACGCAACATGTTTGTTCGGATTTACACGTGGTATTTCAGCAACGCAAAACACAAGAAACCACGTAACATAATCAACTAACACAGCTGGCAGCTGTGCCCGGCCGTCACTTGCTGTAATATTCGCGGCGTCGCCTCAAGCAGGCGCCACCGGTGCAAACTTATCCCGTGCCCGGTGCCTATAATTATGAACATTAAAATAAATGCTGGGGATTTAGGTGCCAGAACCACGATCTGATTATGAGGCACACCGTAGTGGGCGACTGGGGCTTATTTCGACTACCTGGGGTTCTTTAAAGCGCACCGAATTCACGGGCGTTTTTACATTTCTGCCACCATCTAAATGTGGCCGCTGCGGCCGGGGTTAGATCCCGAGACCTCGTGCTTAATAGCGCAATGTAAAAGCCACTACACTCTTAAACAAATATGCACCCTTTGGGTTGTATCTAGCTATACAACAACAATAGTCATGTATCTTGCTTGCGTTTCCTTTCTTAAAAACGCTGCGCTCGCTAGTTTCCTGTCGAGAATGCTCTGTCATGCTGATAACGCGCATGCCGTTCGTGACTTGGAAGTACCGGGATCGCAGCGATAAGCAAAAGAAATGCGGGCAAAACAGATGACGATTATCGCTGTGGGACAAATATGCACCCCAAAGGGTGCCACTGTTTTTAGAGTGTATACACTCTAAAAAACAGATGGGTGTCGGCGCGCGAATACGGTACTCGGCCACTCTTTGTCTGATGAACAGGGAGTGTCGTGCGTACATACTGCTATACACATATACACATAGTTGGTGCCCTTTTGGGTCGAGTCTCTCGTCAATTATTGCTTCCGCCTACGGTGCGCATTATTGTTTTTTTTTATTTAACGAAACATGCTTAATAATCGGCGGTAACTAAAGTGAAAACTTTCCGCTTAGTCAGCTGGATATTAGTTGCACTGCAAGTCCCAGCTTGCAAATAAATTATTTAAGAGGTTGCAGTGAATAAATTTTAACTTAATCCTATTAGAGCACATCTTGCATTTGAGTTGAAGCAGCCGCACTGTTCTCCACTGATGTCCGTTTTGACTGGCACCATAGTTGTGGGATATCAAACTCCAAAACTACCCCCATAAAACATTGGCATGTCCAGTAAACTTGAAGTGTATTGCTCAGTGGAACCCGCCGCGGTTGCTCAGTGGCTATGGTGTTAGGCTGCTGAGCACGAGGTCGCGGGATCGAGTCCCGGCCACGGCGGCCGCATTTCGATGGGGGCGTAATGCGAAAACACCCGTGTGCTTAGATTTAGGTGCACGTTAAAGAACCCCAGGTGGTCGAAATTTCCGGAGTCCTCCACTACGGCGTGCCTCATAATCAGAAAGTGGTTTTGGCACGTAAAATCCCATAATTTAATTTTTTTTTTACTCAGTGGACCGGGTGTAAGTTTGGGCGAGTTGTGATTGCAGGACTTCGCGACACAATGCGGCGCATGACTGCAGGCAGGAACAAATAATCTGTCCAATTAATTTGTTCGGCCCCACTTGACTGTAACACTGTATCGTGAAATTAAGTAGTGCACAAGGAAGGCTTTTAGGGGAAATACTTGAAGGAACGGAAGCGTATGTCTCGAAACTCGTGGTAGTCTCGGCACTGCCACTGTCTGCCTTGTACAGTGACCTGCATGATTCAATGCCGTAATGGCAACATGAGTCCTAAACTAATTGGGTAAAAAAATTGATTAGTAAAGAAGTTGTCAGTTGCGATTGGGATTTGTAGCGTGACTAATGTCCTTCCATCAGAATAACTCATTTATTTACGATACCTCAAATACCTCTGCTGGAGGGGTTGGTGAGTACACAAATTTGTAGGAACACACTATAACCTTTGGCAGCACCATGCTGTAGAAGCGTGGGGCCGTTGGGTTAGTCGGTTGCGACATTTGAAGGCAGAAGAGCGCTGAATTTCCGACGAAAAGAACAGAGACACAGTTGAACGTCATTCCTGTCTCTGTCACTTCTGTCTTTGTTCCTTTCATCGACAGTTCAACGCTCTTCTACTGCAGCAAGCACTGAAATCAGTTACAAAAACAGCAAAATAAAAGAAAACGCAGAAATCCGTAAATACAACGCTTACAGATAAAAGAATGAAGAAATATACAAAATAAAGAAGCCGACAAATATTGAATTTATTGTGTGCAAAATGGGGGGTGACAAATTAATAGGTATAAAACATGGTATTAAGGCACAAAACTCGATAAACACTGTAAGACATCGAAAGAAACATGGTAAATAAAATGCTACATGATACCACAAGTAGATGACTTAAACAAGCAAGACGCGATTCAAAGGCAGATTTAAATCTGCCATTTAAAGGATCAGCATGAACAATGACGATGACTGAAAGATTATTCTGATCGATAGCTGTCTGTGTAAAGAAAGAATGAAGACGGGCCGTTGTCCGTGCACATGGTGGACAAGCAGCTTTATGGTGGCTGATACAGCTTGAATGACAGTACGCTGGTTTGATAACAGGGTTGTCGAGAGCGAAGGTATTTACAGCTAGTGATAAAAGTCTGAATGTTCGGCTGCACGTATACCTGTTTTGAAAAGGTTAGCTTTTGATTTTATTTGAGTGACACATGTATAATGAGTAGTTGAACAGATTAATCTACTCGACGATCCCGCTAAGATTGTGCTGATCGGGGTCTCAGGCCGCGCATGCATATTCCAGTTTGATAGGCGAATAACCTTGCGGAGGGTGGAGAACGTGCAATATTACGTCAGATATATATATATATATATATGATCTGTTAGACAGTGAAAACAGGGGTGTATGAAAACAATATCTCGGTAGAACTTTTCAATCACAATAAAATAAGAAGAAAACAAAAGCGGTGAAGCGGTGGCGTGCAGTCTTATTTCCCTTTCGAAAAATTATCACTATGTTCTTAATAGCATCGCCGCGTGATAGTTACTGAGGCACGGCATATCTGGGGTTCCCCATACCAATAACTTAAAGTTAGGAACAACAAACAATGACGAACCGACATTGTTATACGCATCAGACTCATTTCTGCGTACTTTACTTCTAAGCCGGAAATTGAGGCGAAAACGAAGTGGTCGCAACATTTAGCTTCCACCATTCATGCAAGGCAATTTGAATACTTATTCCACAGAACGCGCATAAAGGGTAAGAAATAACGCGGAGACAGCAATAACTAGTCATTATATACTGAGTGTCGTAAAACGCTTGTTCTTGTCTTCGTTAAGTGCTGCATTACGGCGAGCTTCGTCTGCTTCCGAGAAGCTTATTAACGACGCATTAGCATTTGAAACGCGAAAAGGGGCTCATTCTTTCTGGTAGCATAACATGGGTTCGCCCTTTTCGGTTTACTCTCCTGTAGCAGAGCCGCTTCGCACTGTGCACGTTGTTTTCCATCCTGTCTGGAGCTCCACTGCTCACTGTCGCTGTACTTGGCCCTGTATACTGTGGAAGCTTTCTCATCGTAATTAGCATACTGAGCTAAGAGGAACAAAAGGAGCAAATGCCTTCTCATTATCTGCTGTAAAGTGGAGTCCCGCTTCCATGCGTGAAACATTTGCCGCGCTTGCATTTCGCCTGCTTTTCATTAAAACGTTGAAGCGGAAAGCATGGCAAAATAGAAGTATAGCTTTCTCTGGCATCTATATTATGGCACGAACATGTTCGGCATGGCTTTTTCTTAACTCAGCCACGAAATTGTGCGCTCAAAACGCATGTACTATACGCCCAAACTATGTACAGAAAGGCTGCTCGGCAGGCTTTCGCTGGACGTTGAGCTACTTGAGGCTTCTAGAAGAACAGCCGCGCCAAGCACCTACCGTGTGTGTCTGTTTCGGGTTGGACAAAACGAGCGAATCATCCGGCGGAGCTCGCTTTCTAGGCTTGGGAATATTTCAGTCCGCGCAGCCACACTGACTGATCACAGAGGTTTAGATAAGAATTAATAGCAAACGACTTGCGGTCCGCTCAATCTGGTACGCAAGCCGTTTGTGTCCCCTAATGTAAGCTCTATTGGCGATATCACGCCAGTGCAAACCACTGTAAGGTACCGCATTGCTACTGCCCCTGTACAGCCCTCGCCATATTGGACACGATGCTGTTTAAAGCGTGTAACGATGGTGGACTTTGAACTGCATGTTGAACTTTACTTATTTACTTTACTTATTTATTTATTTAGTACATGCAGCAGACCACAACAGGGTCTAAGCAAGACAGCCACGTGATAGTACATATACTTCTGTGTGTGTCGTAGAAGCGCCTGACCTCGCCGTGAGGCTGCTAAGGCTTACTTCAGGGCGTCGTGTCAGATTAAGCAATTGAAGCACTCAACAGCAAGCATCCTCACGAAGTTATGCATATGGATATGGAAATGCCCACGCACGTTTTGTTAATGCGCGTAATCTGATGCCCCTGCTAGATTTTCTTACGTGTAAACAGAGCCAGCACGCGACAGACTTTCTCGCATCACCTAATGGGGCAGCCTTGCATCCTTTTTCAGAGTTTCAGAATTTATTAGCATAAATGTAAGGTGCAAATGCGTAGAAAAATCTCTTTACAGATTAAAAAGGTTCCATAGTCTGAAGACTTAGTTCTATCGTGATGAAAAGAAACGGCAAGCGTGAGGTGGAACGTTGGCGCTTCCGTTGTTCATGGCCATCCGCCCTGTGGAAAACGCTGCGGCAGGACGAAAGCAAGAAAAAAAAAAGCATGTGCAGAGAATACACTTCACCACGGCAAGCACAGTCATCAGGGGGAAAAAAGAAACGGAAGGAGAAAAACCAAAGTTATTTAAAATAGTACAGTTATCATGCCGAATAACCTCCGCTCACTGGAACCAGTGAGAGGAAATTGGGACCCGTGCCTTGCCACAAAGGAAGAAGGCTACACTACAGGCGCTTTTTATGCTACGCACTCCTCGACCCACCCAGCCCCCGGCCCTTTTGCCACCACTAAAAAGAAAAATCAAACCCGCAACAAAGGTTTAGCGCTGATATTTCGAAGCTCTCGTCTCTCTTTCACTGCTCAGACACGTTGGTTGCGCGTATAACTCGAGTGAAAAGAAGACGCTCCCGCGTTTCTACACAGAACTATCCTGCTCGTCACGCAAACCCATCTCGCCGCTGTGTGCAGTGTCGTGCGCGGACTCAACAACTTGTGCCGCCTCAGGCACAAGAGGGTTCCTTTCTTTCTATCTCTCTTGTACGCCATTGCTTCATGGGCTTTGTATGTACGCGGTTTTATGGATTTAAAGTCATGTTTTCTTTATCAGTGCAAAAATAAATATGGTTTCAGCTCGACAGAAATAACAAACAACAACTGTCTCTTTCACCCTCTAGGCTCGTTTCCTTGTTCTTTTAATGTTTTCTTTCATATTCATCACTCCTATTTTGCGCGTATTCAGAACAATCATTATTCACCGCGGCACGCCGAGACCGCCCTTGTTAAGACGCATCTAAGGTGCTCCGACTTGATTCACATTTTCTTACATTACAGTATTTTGTTTGTTTCTTTCTTTCTTTCTTTTTTAGAGGCAAAATAGTATCAACCGGATACATAGCTGACTGGAACTTCTCTCCAACCGCGCTCCTCTCAGGTCCTCGCCAAGAATCCCCCTTCAGCCATTTGTAGCATGCCTAACATCAGCTGAAGAATAAGGTTTCCACCGTCGTCCCAATGAGATGCCAATGACTTTCATGGCATGGAAACATGATGCAGTCATATCGGGACAGAAAATCAAAAGGCGCCGCTGTCGGCCTTCTCCCGCTATGCAATGGGCCTTCGATGTCATAGGGAGCTGATCAGTGAAGCATTCCCTTCTTTTCTTCTCATCTTTCGTGCCCCCTTTTTCTACTTCCCCCGTACAGGGTAGCCTGCCGGGGATAACTTCTGGTTAACTTCCCTGTCTTTCATTTTGCCTTTTCTCTCTCTTTCTCTCTCTCAGTGGTGCACACGCTTAGCTGATGCATTCCTAAAAGAAAGTCCACCGGCAGAAAGTGTTGCTCTTCCCTTGTTGCAGTCCCCCTGTAGGGATATTCTGGTCACCAGCGTTGCATGCTGCTCTGAAGAGAACCGTGTGACAGAGTACTGAGAAGAGAGAGAGAGAGTAAACGTTTATTGTAATAGAGGTTGTTTGGTTATGGCGGGTGGAGCCCCTCCTCCAGGGCCCCACTGGTTACAGCGGCTCGCCGGGCCTGGTCAAGGGTCGCCAGTTGGCTTCCCAATTCCACTTCCGCGAGTCACGCCTCCCACGACCAGTTATGTAGAGTGTTGTAGCATTTAGAGTGTGTCAGCCACTTAGAAGCAGCTTCCTCGCCGGCGGGCAGATGCCGAATGCTGCCACGGTATCCTGATGGAAGTTTGTTTGAAACAATTCAGAGCGGGTTTAGCTGCTGTACTAGTGCGTTTTCAACGAAAATTCATTTTAAGAAAGTACAATTCATGTGACCGTGAATTTGAATGTTGGCAAGAATAGCTCTGACTCGTTTTATTTGTCATTGGCTCATTTGTATCCGAATAGTGTGAAAAACAATAATAATTATTCCGGTGAGTTCGTATTTCGCGGAAATAATTTTTTTCGCTCTTTCCCCTGCGCTCTCACTTGCCTGTATTTGTTGCTTACCTGCTCACAAAGAAATATCATTGGAAACCTTTGTACCTGCGGTAAGCGCACCGTTTAATAGTGTAAACTCAGACTCACAAATGATTTTTTGAGCTTAGTTCAAGCCAGCTACGTGACAGCATAACAGTAAACCATATGTTTATGGCGCTTGTGTGTTAGTCGCCAGACTTGGGGCCAGACTAACTATGTCAGTCTTTATCAAAGTCGACATTTGTCCCTCTCTGCGACAACTGTGCTGGACAAAAGCATGTTACGTCATGTTTCGATGTTGTGCAGAGGCGCACGTGATCCGCAATAAACATTCTGGCCGTTGAGCGCGTGACTTGGTGCTAAGGTGGCGCAGAGCCAGTGCTGGGCGCAAGGATGGAAACTAGCTGTTTTTATTGCCGTCGTGACTACGCCGCCAATAATATAAACAGTCCTTATAGCGTACTTAATGTAATGAACGCTTCAAAAAAGGGCACATAGAAGGTGGGCACTGACGTTCGAGCAAGTTATCACGGTCAAAAGCGTGTTCGTGGTCGTAATCAAAACACGACTGTGAGCCGACGTCGTGTCTGGGTGCGGTGACTAAGAAAGGAAAACATCGTGTTCAAATGAAGCCGGCTTACGCGAACGGAGCCGGTGGTTTTTTCGAGTGCATAGTGGCGAGCTTGCAGTACGAAAATGGATTACGACGCCCAACACTCGGACGCCCACCACTGAGTGACGTAGGGACTAAAAAAGCTTTTTCTAACTTTTTCTTGGGACCACGTGTCTTTTTCAGCGCGTCTATATATCTGTCTGTTTTTCATTCAATCCTCGCTTCATAGCCTACGCTGTACACGTGTTTTATTTCCCTCCGTCTATGTTATATAGCGCCGCCTAAGGAACATATTCAGGTGTGACCGTACGAACTACCATCACACAGATCGTCAAGACAACTGAAAGAAACAAATAGAAGGCCGGCAGCTCTCGGTGTAAAAAAGAAGGCGAATCCTCCTTTATTCATGGCACTAACGACGAGCACTGAACTTGTTCGATGCCACAGTGTGTGTCCCTAATCTCCCCATAATCTGCGAGCAGTGCTCTCGCTTTTTCTTTTCTTTTTTTCTTCTTTTTTTTTTTGCGCAGCATTCTGCGTGCGCGCACATGCTGCAGCGCGACTGCCAGGCTATCTGTGTGTTGTTCCTTCGCTTCACCGCTGCTGCGTCGGCTATAGCCTATTGAGTTGCAAAGCCTGGAACACCCAGAACGGTATCTGGCGCGGCGGCAGCGCGGCAACCGTTGCTGCCATTGCGGAATAAATGGCAATGATCCCCGCGGGAACGCATTCGCGGCACTCGATGAAAGTGCGCCAAAAACGGAAGGCCCAGCTGCTGATGCCTTTATCACGCATTCTCTCGAACCCCGCGCTGACAAGCACTCTTCACAAATATCGCTCTTTTCTTTCGCTTTTCTCAACAACTATATGATCGCTTCACCGCACTTCGCGTGCTGCTGACCGGGGCTCTTTTTTACCGCTGCCTGCAACGTTTCACAGGCGAGCACCGCGGAGTTTGTGCTTTTTGCGTACAAATGACGGCATGTCAGCGCGAAACGCTGATAGCCGGAAGAATTGAGTTTCACTGTTTCTGAACGTTCGTTTTTGTGGCATTTTGCGTGTGTGCGTGCGCGTATTACTTGGAACCCGCCGCGGTGGCTTAGCGGCTATGGTGTTGTTGGGTTGCTAAGAATGAGGTCGCGGGATCAAATCGAGGTCGCGGGATCAAATCCCGGCCGCGGCTGCCGCATTTAGATGGCGACAAAATCCAAGAACGCCCATGTACCGTGCATTGGCTGCACGTTAAACATCCCCTGGTGGTCAAAATTAATCCGGAGTCCCCCACGGTGTGCCTGATAATCAAATCGTGGTTTTGGCATGTAAAACCAGAGAATTCAGTGTTTTACTTGTAACGGGACAATTAAGCTGCTGTTCAGTGTTAAACTGGTCACGCCTCAACCAAGTGCTACAAAATTAACCGCTAAATCGCTAGGCCATGGGAAAGGTCAAATTTGTGGCTCGAGCTCATCTGCCTCTTCGTTGCCATCGTCAATGCGCGAAGAAGCGACCGCCGTAGTGACCGTCCTTATCAAGCCTCAAGGTAGTTCTCTTCGTGCTCGCCCGACGGTAGCTGCAAATAGTCACGTCAGTCGTGGTATGGGCACCTGATAAGGGTGCGACCCCGGTGTGACAGTTGAGCTTTTCAGCAGTTTAGTTTCGATTTTCTGGGTGAAATTAGCCAGAATTCACTACGCTGCAGTCATTAGCAGGGTAAGATTTTCTCATTTCTGGAAACGCTTGTGAACGCCTCGGATGATTGGCTTCAAGTCTTGCGTTAAGATTAATCGTCTGAATCTTTCGGTTGAAAATTTAAGTACCGTAATTTTTATATTTACTTACCTAATTACTGCCTCTTGTCAATTTAAAATGTATACCTCCGTGCTAAAAGCAATTTAGAGGCAATCGTTTACCGTACTTACTCGATTCTAACGCGCACTTTATACCCGGGAAAAAACTGCTAAAAAATTACCTGCACGTTAGAGTCCCGTATGAATCAAAAACTGCTATAATAACAAGCTATCGCAGGTAGTCACACCGTAGCTATATAATGTTTACTCTTCACATGTCTAAAACTATTTCTCCAACTACGACCTGAATTTTTCACGCAACCAAACACTCTGGCTGTTTGTTTCTATAAAGAGAAAGTGCCCATATGAAATATTATATCTCATTGCTAATAGACGCAAAGTCATAGCAGCTGATAGACAGACGATTGCTGACAGACGCATGGGCACTGCGAGGTGATTTGCAACATTGCGATACTGCGACATTCACTTGCTTCAACTGTAGTCTTGAGTTGCCTCAGCCAAGCAACGACAGTCGGTGGAGCTTAGAGACGAGCTGTGCGTAGCCGCGAGTAACTTTCGCTTTTATGTCCCTTCTGAGTAATATGTCGAAGAAATCGTTCAATCTTTCGTATTTACTAGCAGTCGCGAACACAGCGCTGGCGTGTTTTGGGGAAACGCAATAGTACATTTAGACGACACTTCAATTTCGGGTTTCTCTAAGAGACAAACACATGTCAAAGACTATCTTTGACGCGAGATTGCATTCGTGTGCCGCCATCCTTCTTGCTACAGTCGTCCACTCGAAAGCGTTTGCATGCAGTGATACCCCGCTAACTCGTGCCACATATTTTGAATTAGGCCGTACTCACAAAGACTTGAAGCAGTGGAGCAGACACGCTTGGTCCACGCGTTGCTCGGGTTTAAGCTTTAGAAGGTGTATAACGTAAGTCAATCTTCCGTCACAGACTGCTGCACGGCTCCTGCAAGAATGGTGTTAATTATGGTAAGCTTACATTTAGTAAGCTACAGGGACTTGTCAGATGTCCATTCGGCGGCGTCGGCTTGTTGTCCCAGAAACTCCGCAATTCCCTCCACAATTCGCTGTTGGTGCCCCAGTGACGCGTAAGTTAGACGCCTGACGTCACGCGCCACATGTGCATGACGTAAGTGGTGTTCCCACTGGCGGCGAGGCAAGCAACGATACGGGACGCCTCCTATCATGCAAACACCATCCTCTAAAAATAACGAGAATGTGGCGCTCAACGCGTTGAAGCAAGGCGCATGCACCCTCGTATCCAGACCAACAACGCGCCACTGCAGGGTCACAGGGCTGCGGCAATCGCTTTTACGGGTGCTTGCAATTAACTGGGTTGAACTTGCGAATCGTTCCCTAGGAACTCACCCCGCTCCCTCAAACGAGTTGCGGTGACACGAGCGCTATATGAGGACCTCCGAGGAAGTAATCGTCGCTGCGGTCCACACTTCTCCCGGTGCATCCCCGCAGGTTGGCGTCGCTAAGCTCACGTTCCAAAACTCTCGCACGGCCTGCTCCCGCAGTGCACGGGGCCTAATTGCCGGATTAACGTTGTGAGACGCGATAACGAAGAGTTCGTCGCGTTTATTTCGCGGAAGTACTCAGTACCCACGCACTTTCAGGCGTCACGAAGCATATACAGGGTGCCCCAACTATCATGCACCAAGATTTAAAGATATGCGAATGCCACGTAGCTGGACAGAACCAAGGTAATGCTGTTTGCCGTCGCTTCGAAATACTCAGATTATTTTTTTTTTTGCATTCTCCCTGATTACATAATTAGTTTCAATTAATCAATTTCTCGAATACTATAATTAGGTTAGAAGTGTCAATGGGAAAATCGTAGAGTAACATGAACAATTCCACATGCATATTTTCGTTGCTCAATGCGTGCTACATAAAAGTGTTTTTCCGACCGTGAAAGAAAGCCGCGAATACACGCAAAGTGCCTCGAGCGGCTTTTACTCTCGAAAATTCAATTTTATGTAGCACGTATTGAGCAATAGAAAGCTGTATCGGGAGTTTTTCATGTTGCTCTACAATTTTCTCATTGACACTTTTAATCTAATTATAATATTTGAGAAGTTGATTAATCAGCGTAATTATGTATTTAGGCGGAATGCAAAAAATAATCTGAGTATATCCAAGTGACGGCAAACAACATTACATTGCTTCTGTCCAGCTAAGTGGCATTCGCATATTTTTAAATCTTGGTGCATGATAGCTGGGACACCCGCCGTGGTTGCTCATTGGCTATGGTGTTGGGCTGCTGAGCACGAGGCCGGGGATCGAATCCCGGACGCGGCGGCCGCATTTCTATGGGGGCGAAATGCGAAAACACCCGTGTACTTAGATTTAGGTGCGCGTTAAACAACCCCAGGTGGTCGAAATTCCCGGAGTCCTCCACTACGGCTAGCATCATAATCAGAAAGTGGTTTCGGCACGTTAAACCCCATAATTTAATAGCTTGGACACCCTGTATACGTACCATTTGGTAACATCATGTCTCCTTGTTTGTTTCACTTTTTTATACATGGTTATGCAAAAGTAATTGCATGCGTCAATGCTTCTTTTTATTAACATTTACTTTTATATTGCAAGTGAAATTAAATAGCCGGCGACGTTTTAGTTCCAAGTGCTTTATTTCCCAATTAAGGCTGCCTGCCTACTTCTTATGAAGTTACCCGGGGAAGGAACCATCGCTAGTAGTTGGGGCGGGAAGTTCATTAACAATTGCCTACTTGTCTTTCAGCTTCTCAGAAGTCTCGTTGTCTGTCTCGTTCATAAGCATACTTCCGCATGATGGGCCTTACCTTTGCAGCAACGCTAACTATTTTACTGTACTGAGGGGCGCCTTGAAGACAAGGACAGAGTGAGCCACGCAAAAGCACACACGGGAGCGCTTAGCAACTGGCGTTTATTGAAAATTCCACGTGCGGCGTGACACGCCCTTTCGCGACGTGCCACGTGACACGCCCTGTCTATTTTAATTCTGATTTAAAGAAACAAATTTCTCTTTCCGACAACAAAACTGACGGCCTACTCACTCACTTGGAACCTTCGCTCATTATGGATTTTGCCCCTATAATTTCCCGCATACACTTATTTTTGCAGAAGCTGATTATACTGCAGTTTGAAAGAAAAAAACGAAAAGCAGGAAGCGTCCATAGTCATTGCAATTTGCTGACAGGTGCCCGTCTCTGTAACGCGCAACGTTTTTCTTGTACTCCATTAACCGGTCAGTCTGACCTGTGCAGTTTCGGCCACATGATGTAGTTGCGGTACACTGTAAACCACTCTTTATGCGCAAGTAATTAAGAGTTTCTGGTGCTTCTTCTGGCAACTTCGCGGCTTTTCGTAGCCAGGGACAGTGAGCCAACACTGGCATTGCTTCCCAGCGCACCTCAGCACACTATGAAATACCAACTCGCCTAAGAGGCAGCACTGGTAAGCTAACTTGTAGAATCTAGAGCGTCGTCACGGCAAAATAAAATTAAATTCTGGGACGTTACGTGCCCTACGCGCGATCTGATTATGAGATGCGCCGCACTGGTGGCTCTGGAATAATTTTTGTCCACCTGGGTTCTTCAAGGGCACAAAATGCACAGTACGTGAGCAATTTCGCACTACACCCCCATCGGAATGCGGCCGCCGCGACCTCGAGCTTAGCTGCGCAACGTCATAGCCACTGGGCAGCCGCGGCGGGTGGCGTCAATTCTATACCCGTATAGCTGTCTCTGTCCACGTGCTTACTGTAGCACGGTATCCTCTGAAAGGCAGTCTTGGCGAATTTCACTGTTGTGCGAACGCCGTCAACGTTAGGCAGTTCACAACGCAGAGAAGTGACGCTACGTCATTAATCATGGTTACTTCCCAACGAGTGGCCATTCCAGGAGACGTTGTTCAGCAGTAATCGTCGTGAGTGAAACATACGACCCTGCTTTCTCAAACGTCGCGATATGTCGGAAAAACGTGCCCGAATTTCTTGTGTTTTCTTTACGGGGCCAGCGTAAGCAACTAATCATGATCGTAGGGAAGTCTCCAAACGCACCTGTCGTCTATGTCATCACAGAAATGTGCCTCATACGAAAGCATGAGGACTTGCTTGCTCTGGCGATTCGCTTTCAGTGGTCGCGCTGCAGAAAGAACGGATATGTGCTGCGCGCGTGCGTCTACTCTTACCGTCTAGTCTCAAATGTCGCCAAGCATATCGCGCCAATGCAGCGACTCTTCTCTTCGGCTTGGAGGTTCAATGGTCCGCAAAGCTTTTGTGTGAACAGGATCGATGCTACCTGCGCGTCATACCAGACAGAGCACAGCCATGACCGATAGCCGCGATACGGGTACGGTGCTCAAGTATACGATAAACTGCGCTCAATGGCGCCAAGATGCCGAGTGATTTTCACAAACAGCAAGCATAATAGAAACGGCAGAAAAAGAAACTCACTGTCTTCTGATTTGACGCAATCAAGTGTCTCTGGTAATGGCCCACTAAAGAATGCTATGCGTCGCCTAATAAGCCTTATATACATCTGACACATACATATACAAATAGTGACGCGTAGTTTTTAAAAAAAATGTCGTCGCGTCGACTGATCTATGGAGGAAGCAATGTCGAATTTTCGGACTACTAGTAAACGGGCCTGTTGTAATAGACCGGACACCCAATGCTTGTCAAACGTTGCCGCCATTCCCAGCACAATTTCGTCAAACCAGCTTTCTCTAATCTTACCGATTCACAGTAACGTTGAGAAGGCCAGAGTAATACTTTCTTTCTCTCCCTCTCTCTTATTGTGACTTTTCTTGATTAGTTATTGATATCATTACCTTTATTTTGGTTGGCTTTGGTTGTTTCTTTATCAATAATATGTCAAAGTGCTCTGTGTGACACATTTCTTGCTTATTCTCACCAACCCATAGAAGAGGTTGGACGTTTGTTTTATATCTGTTCTAAGCCATGCGTCCCAGCTAGCCCAAAATAGATGCAAGGCTGCTTCTGTACTGATTCATTAACGCAAAATTATCGTTTTACAAAGCACTAAAATATCCGTTTACTTCATTTACTTCGTCTACCTCTGCTAATATTCCGCGGTTATGACTACCCGAAATTCTAGCATCCTGCTTAATGTACGATTGCAGAATTTCTCTTTTGAAGGAGCATTTTGAAATTCACCTGAAAGGCGTACTTTACCGAGTGCTCCATCATTAGGCATAGGAATGACGTTTTAAACGGAATGTCTTTTCTTGTCTTCTCTCTAAATACTGGCTCATACCCACTACGGGAGATTGGCCAAGAAGAAGGCATTTTCAAATATCTTTATTAGAATTTAAAACACACGCGAAATTTGTATAGCAGAGCGTGGGTTAACTAAATATAATTTAGGAATTGTAAAAAATACTGTTAAAATTTTTGAGAAAACAATTTCACATAAAGAGGTGAAATAATAGGAATAATTAATAATTTTAGATACTCAGCAACGTGCTTTTTTTGGGTCTCTAATAAGATTTTAAACTGCGAAAAAAGTTTGCCTGTGGCTGGGTCCCAGTAAAGTTGCCCCAAAAGAAAGAATGGTTGGCGAGGTTAGCGATAGCCCAAGCTGTCGAAATGAAATTTCTAAAAGCTTTCTTCATGTTAAAGATCGGTGGCATAAGAATTCTCATAAGAAGAATCAGGTGCATTGCGAACATAGTAGGGGACACAGCGAGGCTATATCTGTGCAAGCAAAAATTTAGAGGTGGTATAGGGCACCTCAATTTTGTAAAGGAAACTTCACATTGCCTTGAAGGACGCCAATTATTATTCCACGGGAAACAAAGATGGTGTAATTGAGAAGACGATGTTAGAATAGATTTTGCGGAATTTTGCGATATAGAGAAATTTCTGTACCTAGCCGCGCTTACATAAGCTGATCTCGGCGAAACAAGTACAACAGGGCCATTGAGGGATGCGCGTGTGAGTGAATTAGCCATTTCATTCAACTGCGCCGTTTCATTCAAAGTAAGAGAAATTGGTACGAGAATTGTTGATTAGGTCAAGACCAGCTGCTTTTTTCTTCAACAGTGGAATAACTTTGGCTACCCTCCACTCTTTTGGAACCCAAGAATTTTTTAGAGAAAAGTTTACGATATGTACTTGGTCCAGAGGCTCATAATTAAACAACAATTTTAGCATTCCTGTCGTAATTCCATCTGTACCTGGGGCTGACGCCGGTAATAACCTGGTAATGTCCGCAAGCTCTGTCGATGTTACTTCTACAAGGTCGTCTCCCGATGGGGGTTTCGATAGTCCTGTAGGCAATTCATGTGGGAAACGTCACGCTAGACCTTGAGCACCTTTCTCATGTGACTCTGATAATTATTTTGCTGATAGAACGACAGAGTCGATATTCCCTGGCGCTGGTATAACTTCGCAGTATCGGAAAAAAATATAAGAGTGTTTTTTTTTATTACTAGACTTCGAAAGATATGTCCAGTGCTTTGAATCATAATCGTCCTTAGTTTTTGAGGCTGTTCACTGAAATGTAGCATCTACATTTAAAAATCAGCCCAATTAACAGGGCATTGGTTATATAAACGTTTTTTTTTTTTCGATGTAGCTTCTCGACGTCTAAAGTCTGGCTCGCAGTCAGATTTCCACCAGGAACAGTGTGATCCACCCTTAGTGGATGCTACGACAAATTGAGACTATTTTTTTTTATTATTTTTTTAGAATTGAACAAAGGCTCATTGCCTTAATACCCCTCTCCATGCTTTCCCGGGCGTTCAAAGCCGATTTTAACGCATTTTTAATGTTGAATAATAAAAGACAAGTTAACGGGGTAACCAGTTGAAAAAATATAGGGATATGATCACTGTTTGTACCAGAGTCAACAGTGTTCCAGGAGGGGACAGAAATGATCGAGCTAGCAAATGTAAGATCTAGGGCAGAGCGTGACTGACCCGGAATAGAAGTATGTAGTCTCGAATTTAAAAGGAAAAATGATTTGATAAAACCCCATCCCACAAGCGTTTGCCAAAAGTATCCTTTCGGAAACCGGACGATACATGATGAGACTTAAAATCGCCTACAAGTATGGCATTCCTATGACTGCAAGAAATAGCGGTGTCGAGATGACGGGTATTTGCACTCCAGCGGGAAAGTACGTGTTAATTATAAAAAATGGTGTGCAACCAGGAAATGTTATATCCAATACTAAGATTTCCCATTCTGCATGGTGACATTATCTCATCTGCTATCATAGCTTTATGGAAGATCTTTCCTGATAGAGAGAAAGCTAAACCACCACCTCGGTAAAGGCAGTCCAATTGATAACATCGGAAATTCTTTGGATGAAAAGTCTGACCAGCAGCAAGGCCAAGTTTCCTGTAAAATAATAATATCTAGGGAATATTGAGAAGCAAGGTACAAAAATCCGAGTACACCTAAGCACGTCTAATGAGTTGTGAGTGCGAAAGTATTATTGTCCAATTGAACGCCGCTGAGCGGTCCTTCGAGTTATGAACTCCTTTTGTGCAAGCAAGCACGTCGAGACGCTTGGACAACACCTCCTAGCTAGCACAGGTACGGTGCACTTTGATCCGTGACGTCATGCTACCTTGCCCGACGGCCATAGAATCTAATGGGGACGCTCCCGAGTAAGCCGCTGTGATTTTGATGTCACCGTTTCCGTCACGCCGGGCTTGGCAATGGAAATTTCGGTGCAAGTAGCATGATATCATAAAACAGAGTGCACAAGCCTGATATATAGGAGGCACTGGTTTAGCCCAGTGGGTAAGACACTCGGCTTCTGAGCGTGGATCTGTAGTCTCGGAACTCACTACCGCCAACCTTTCTTCTTTCGAATTTATTGTGTTTCTGATACATTAATTTCTGCAAAGCGATTACCGCGACGAAGTTAGAACGCAGGCGAGAGCTTGCGCGGACGAGGAACGCGCGGATAACACAGGCCTCCGAGAGCGAGGGCGACGTGCGGTCGCGGCGATGCTCTCTCCCATTACGCAACACCTGGCGCGCCAGCTCGCCAGCAGGTGTCCTCATTCGCCCGCTCTTCTCCGTCGAGTCGCGCACGTGACGTGGCATCGCAGCCAATGGGAATTTAGGTGCCGTTTAGCTGCTACAGACGCCGGCTTTCTCGCTCAATGGACCATTTGATGCTTTCGCATCAAAACCCTGTTGCAGCGGAAAGTATGGTACGGCAGTTCCACTGAATTGCTGTCAAACTTCCTATGGTGAAGAAATCCGAGCAGCAGAGAACGCTTGGTCTAAAATGCTCTCGTTTAAGGAGTCCTTCTCAGTAGGAGTCTCTCTCAGGCACTCTTTAGCCTTGGAGTTGGTCAGAGAGCTAGACTTTTTGTCTATCAGTGACGTTGGCGGATTGCTGTGTTCGTCTCTACGCCGTTCGCTCTTCCTTGCCTCTTCCTCGTCCTCTTCTTTTCCTTGCCTCTGCGTGTCAATCTACCCGTCCCGACTTGAGGAATGCAAATTCGCTATTGCTTAACGCAGAAATGACAGCTGCAGCAACAAACAAGTTTTACTGTCAATGTTTCAATCAATCTGAATATTTAAGCGGGCGTTCGCTTTTTAAACGTTATTTGCATTTAAACCGATTTTGCTAGTACAAATCACTATGCTTCAAGCACTTTGTCAATTCGCTAACTACTTGCATCACAAATGACTACTAAATACCAAAGAAGAATAACTACTAAATACCAAAACTACTAATACCAAGGAACTAAATATTAGGCATACTTCTTGCATCCTTTGAAATTTAGTGAACCCTACCCATGACATCCAGAAGCGCGATGTTTCCACATTCAGTGCACTAAAATAAAATAAGCTGCCACATTGTTGGCAAACATTATAGTGACCAATAAGGCAATTGTTATCACCATATCAATTGTAGTGGCTATCTACTTATGACTGCAATTAAGTCAGTAAATTAAAATGCAAAACTTTCAATTCTCTGATGACTCCTGGGCACAACCTCTTGCAGGTTTATGCAACAATGGCAAACGTATAGCGAGAACGGCGACATCTCCTACGTGATCATTCCTCAGTTCCCCCAAAATGACACTTAACTGCAAGGATTTCTTCTACTTAGAATGTGGTTTGTATGCAGAAAGGCCTGTAGCCTGAGGCCTGTAGGGCCCCAGGCCTCGTCAAGCTGCTTAATGAGCAGCTTTTTGTCTGGGGTCCATTTTTCCTTGAGGAAAATAAAAACTGTTTCTGATTCTGATTGTGATTCTGAAAACCGTGACACCTGTCACGGGAAGATGGTCACTCGCGGGAAGAACCTCTTGTAGGTACCTTTCAAGTGCGATTGCACACTTTGCACACATCATAGGACGCGTTCTTAAAGGTGCTGAACATATGCGTCCTGGCCGCTCTTTTTCCTCTAGCGACATTTAAGACTTGCGCTTCTAATCTATAGTATGTCTGCGCGCACTCCTCCTCCGAAAGAGCTACTCGCCGTTTCCGAAGGCGCACAAGGTCTTCCACACGGTCCGCTTCACGGTGTTGTACCCGCTGAAGCCGTCGTACACCGTTGCGCAGTTCCCGCTGTTTGCCGGCCGCAAGTGGCTTGGCGAGTCCGCTCCACTGAGGACCTCTTGGCGCGATGTACCTCTGGCGTGGGTAATTTTGTTGCATGCATGACGTGAAAAAAATCCCGTCAAAGACGCAGGCGGTTTTATAACTTCGCATCACAGGATCCATCCCGCCACTACGTGCATTACTGTCAACGACGCCTGAGTAATTTTACACTTAAACTAATTAGTCAGTTTGACGGTTGCTTTTCACCCACTAACAAAGGCTTCAATTGGAAAGCCGTTCAGAATCCGTTGAATGGAGTCTTTTTTTTTTCTTACGGCTAATTTTTGCATTGCTTTGCCTGTCAGGCACGAAAATAGATTGCTTAAATGAAATCAAACGAATGTCACGACATAACGAATTCATATCATATGGAAAAATAACTCGTGCCACCTCCTCAGAAACATTTCTGTACGCGTCCTACGACGCTATCGCTAAGTTATTGGCTTTAAATAATTCATTGGGCGCAATATAAGTTGCTAAAGACTGGGATCATAATTATCGCCTTTCTTACGCCCCACTGTCTCTGCAAAATAATTGATGCCCTGAAATGTGTTTTCACATTCTAGTATATAACTCACCACATTGCGTAAAATATTGCAAGGCAATTTTTATTTTTTTAATACCTGTAGGAGCAGATTATGTTCATATAAACCATGTTCATGTTGTAAAGGTGGGTAATAAGATGGTTAAAATAAGCTCTACGGGTAAAGTGGCTGTACATGCACGCCTTAACAAGGTCGTTGCAATCAGCAAAGGAACGTTACTGCTTTAAGCGTGTTTTAATGTGGATCTATATCTCCACATTGCTCCTAAACGATTTAATAAATGTTCGCTCTATGCAAGAACAAAAATTACCGACATGTTAAGTATAGCACCGAAGGCGGCCGCCACACCTGCATTATATGTATACATTACAGTGTAGACCTCTGTTACGCTAACGTTACGCCTTGCCGTCAAAATAATTAACATGCGAAAATCTGCTGACTCCAACGATTCCTTTCGCGCTGTATTCATTTATTGCGACAGCAGCAGTGGCTTTCACATCACGCCGCCATATGTTGAAGGCGAACTTCTTGCTGACACAACGTCTTCCTCGACTTCTACATATTGCGTGTTGTGGACTCCGATATACGTGCGCAGACGCCACCACTCCTAGAGTCTGTGCGAGGTGTCAAATCTTGTAGAAATTTCTAAGGGACAATATTGACGCGGAGGTCGTCTTGCCACCACCTATCTAGGAAACGCATCTGCCACTTTCTAGGGCAGACGCTGCAAGGAAGCTCCCCCTATTTGCGCACCAATGCACCATATCTGAATGAAATAGACCACACGTCGCGCATGCCAGACTATATTTCTTGGATCCTACCTCAATGCTTCTGTTTCCATCTTGACTTCCCCGAATAGACGCGACCGGTTTGTGTAGGCTATGGCTAGGCGTGGCGTATACCAATGCCTACAGGTTTCGCATAGGGATGACCGACACCGTAACCTGTGTCTACTGCAGAGATGCCCAGTGCTGAGATGTCCAGTGTGCAGAGATGATCACTCTCTGTGGTGCTCAACCAGTTGCACGACCGACGTCTTTCGGAAGAGAAGATTTTACAGCATCGACGGGAATTCCCATCATCCTATTATAAGGCCATGCAAGCGTTACTTCGATTCTTGCGATCCATAATATATATATATACATACATATATCATTTTTCCAACCCCTACCCTTTCAGTGCAGGGTCGCAAAACAGAAACTCTCATCTGGTTAACCTCCCTGCCATTCGTCTCTTTCCATTCTCATTTTTATCCAAGTGTCAATGTTGCGTGACATGAGCTCGAGTCCTAGTTGTTATATTTAGTGGCGAAGTTTCGCTTTAACTGCGCAGGAGCACATTTGACGTCTCCCCGGCCTTCTGTATCTACTTGCCAAACAATACAGCATGATAACCATTCCTCAAAAAAGCACGCAGGAGTGGCGATCCTAGAGGTATTTTCCCAGCAGTACTCGGCGCGGCCCCCAGGGGTCTAGTGAACGCGTGTGTATTGTTTGCAGAAGGAGGGTACGTTGCCAATATTTTATGGAATTCGGAAACTCTATTTATTTGCGTATTTGCATCGATGTGCGCTGAGAAGCAACGCGCAGTGGTTAGTTTAGCATTCCGACAAAATAGATGTCATTTTCTAAACATAATCTCATGATGCTTCTTTCTCTTGCCTTGACCTACCAGAAAAGGCAGAGAAATGATAGGAGCAAATGTGGCAAGTTTACCCGTCCGCACTCGTTCAAGTACAAAGGCTGCAATATGTCCAATGTGTCTTCTCGATTCTCGCAGTTAAATATTTGGGTATAAGAGTGGTCGTAGGGTGTTCAGCTCAGCCTAGACAAAACAAAATATGCCGCTTTTTTTTTTCTACTATGAAGGAGAGAGCCAGCCGCACGCAATCGGTTACATTCCCGTCAAGCTCCTCGTTACTCTTTAAAATTTTCCTGAGCATTGACGTATGCAGTTAAGGCAGCCGTTACAATACGCATCTGAAATCTGAAATTTCTTGTCTGGGAGAGATCGAATCATTGGGAATCTTTTCAGAGCGCGAATTTGCTTTTCTCCGCCCACCGCCAACCCGTTAGGCGGGTGACGCGTGTCACCTATTGGCTGACTCGCGCCATGAGGCCCTTTCGCCTACGACAACTTTGCGACCGATGCGCAAGTCGGTTACCGCTGGAAGACATGTCGCTTCATTTGTCTTCGCGGTCGTAGTCGCTAGAATTGAAAGAAGGATCTTCAACTTATTCGTCATGCTTACGCAAACGACAGGGATCGATGTTTCCTCATTGCTGGACAGAACCAGACTGGTACAAGTATGCTTTATATTTATTTTTTCCTCACAGTAGCTCTCATCCAAAGGAGTTTGAAAACTCGCACTGCGGAATCGATAGGTATGTTTTTTTTTTTTTTTTTTTTGCAACGTCAGAAAAGAACATACGTTTCTAGATGCAAGAGTAAGATTAGGAAGACCCCATGACCACATAGTTTAGGGTTGAATCAAGAACACATCATCGATACACCGTCAAGGGTACTGTAATGTGGGCTGTATGTGTGATTTTTTTTATTTATTTATTATTTTTGCAGACAAAGAGTCTGGTACGTCAAGGTATGAAGGGGGGAAGGGAAATCGGTCGCCGCAACCATATCTCTCCTCCTTCTTTTTCTTTTTTAGTCCGCCTAGTTTGAGCACAGAAAAAGTTTTTGTCTCCGGAAAACTTCAGATAACCTCGGCAAATACCTCATTTTTTTTTTTAGCAAGTGCTATGATACTTAATTTTAGAATGGCCATAGCTATTTTTAACAAGAAAAGAAGAAGACGAAGAGAGCAAAGGATAAAGAAAGTAAATGTTTTTACATGAATAAGTAAACTGTTGGCACCAAGAGATGGTACCCGCTATCCCCTTTCACATTAGAAACATGGCAATGTTTGTCAGTGCACAGCGCATCACAAAGAAAAAAGAAACACGTTATAAAATTAGGTTCTGAGAAGTCCTCCGAGGCTAAACTGTCGCCACTAAGAAACACAGCTTAAATGTTACGAGATAAACGTGCACGACATAAAAACGAAATAAAAATACGAAATGAAAATGCATAAAGAAAAAATAGTATGCGGGAGTATGCAGGAGAGGCTTTGTAGCAGCTGCAGCTTCAGGAAAGGATTGAGAATGCATAGGCAGCAGTTCGGGAGACGCGGGTACTTCCAGTCAGCTTTAGCGTGAGTTCTCGAGCCAGTTAACTATGGTTCTTGTCTCTGCTCAGCGCAGAAGTATCGGTATGAATACTCTCATGTCTTACCGGACGACAACTTCAGCAATGTCGTTACCAACAATGCAGCAACATTACCTAAATGATAGCAATACTAAAACTAACTCCGTATTATTAATACTGTACGATGTCGCGAAGTCTGTCGACTTGCCAGAGCTGCAAGCGAACAATGTTGGCGTTGTCCATCAGTTACCTTCTAAGTACGGAAGGGAACCTGGAATTGTTGCTCAGGACATTCACTTCGCGCCATGTGGCTCGGAAAACTAAGGGTTCTTAGACTCGCAAAATCTTCGGTCTCTATCACGGAGAACCTACGAAACAGAACAGGGAGCTATTTTGCCGTACCCGAGAATGGGCAGCTGAAAAGGGTGCCGTTTCTCTTGGCATGCAAATGGTCCGGTACTCGTGAGGGAAAATGATTGTAACCGCACAATTGTCACTAAGACTCCTGACAGACACACCAAATTAAGCATGTAATGCTTTCGCTTGAGCTTTCTTTCCTTATTTTTTGTCCTGGCTTCCATGTCGCGTCAAAGATTGGAAGCCGTGACACTTGCAGTGTCACGGCCTCCGCTGCGGTCACGGTCACCTCCTCACGGTCACTGCGCGCATGTAAACGATGTGAAATAAAGGAATTGAATTGATATTCAATCAGATGGCCTCTGGCAATGACGATCGACACTACAACTGTTGATGCGCATCAAGAAAGGCCTAAACCCGTTTGATAGGCTTCGACTTGTACATACACTCACGAAAACACGAAGATTGTACTTGCAGGTATTTGGCAACGCCGGCACATTGTACCCAGAAAATTCGAAAAGCGCTCGGAGAAACTCAAGTATCGTGTTGGCTCGGTCATTATTACACGTTTACTCCTATCGTGGTATCAGACAGGGTGCTGCAATGAACCGACATTATTCAGCCGCGCCCTGATCCCGCTTGTTGTGTCTGTACCTGACGCTGTGCAGCTTTCTATATGCATGCTTAGGCAATATTTGCCTTTGGCTTTCAACTATAAGACGTTGCTGCCAATTGAACTCGCGCACGCGCCTAATGGGCATGCGCAACTTCAGTGGACAGCAACGTTGACGTCGCAATAGTTCAGCGCATAGAACCTGCGTGTCTCTACAGAAAAGTACGCGCGAGTAGCCACAGAGAGGAAACAAGACGAGCACCTCCCTGTCCGCTCCTGCGTTTTCTTTTCTTTTAAGTTTTTGTTTCTGTAGACCCGGGAAGATATCGTACCTACAATGCCTAATGTTAACTATTGTCTACCCACTACCATACGCCTCTATTAGCAGCAGGAAAAGAAGCTCCAAGTCTCTGTATAGACCGTTTTATTGGTGAGGAGGAACATAGCCTCGAACCAGCGCGCCGCGCCGCTCTCCTCCTCGCACTGGTATATGCACGGATTCCGTTTTCTCCAAGCGGCAGCTTGGAAAGGTATCAGTTTAATTGCGAATTAATGCTATTCTAACGTGTTCTGTCTGGGATTTCTGTGATGTCCTGCAGATGACTCCAAGTCGACGGGCTGCCACTCCGCTGTATTCGGTTGCCAAAATAACTTTCGGAAGCAAGCGTGAAGCGCATCTTCATCCGCGGCGACTTCGTGGACACCGTCGCCGCGATATCAGAGAAGCGTCTGCTTTGTATTCTCAGCATAAACAGAAAGGACTTGATGACATCGCGTGCATCTTCGGAAATTTTTGGGCCCAGTGAGCGCTCGGCGATGAACTCGGAACTCGGCACCCATGATCAAACTGGGATATGAAAGAAAGATGCGTATTCGAGTCTGTCGAATATTGCGAATGGATGAAGTTAACTATTTCCCCGTGCTTATTAAACTTATTCTGTTCAAACGTGTTCTACGATTATCATGCTTGGCAAACAACGTTCTGGTGGAAGTTGACCGAGGACATATTATGAAAACAGTACGTGTACATCATCGCCTGCCATCCGGACAAACGGGTATCACTGGGACGGCCTCCCACGAAGGGATACCTCGTTGCTTCTCCGACTGCGGGTTGGCTGCTACTGGACGGCAGCCCGCCGGCACCGCCTTGGAAAAGCCACCTCGTCAGCCTGTTCCTCCTGCGGTGACCCAGAGACTCTGGAGCACCTTCTGCTGGCCTGCCCTGCTCGCCTGCAGCACCGGGGCCGAATTCTGCAAGAGTTCTCCCGCCTGTGGTTCCCATGTTCACGACAGGAAGAGATCCTCTTCCCCAGTCGTAATCAGCTACCAGCTTTCCTAAGTGTCATCGAGTACCTCGACTCGTCGGGGCTCTCGGCGAGACTCTAGGAAATTTCTTCAAAGACGAATAGCCTTACGGCTATTCACCACATCGGGCCTCCTGATCCGCCTCAACTTCTCTTTTGCCGGGCCACCTCCTATGGTCTATCACCAGTCCACTCCTCCGGTCGAAGCCACTGGGCCTTCCAGGCCGGGCTGCTCCACTGCTGCCATGGCGACTCTCTACCTTTCTCCCTCCTTCTATCTCCTTCACTCCCATATCCTTCCCCCTGCTGGCGCTGTGCCGTGCTCCGGCAAGGGTTGCAGAAGATAGTGCCAGCCTTTCCTCCTTTCCCTACAAGAACCACTTCTCTCTCGACTCAAAGAAATGAAGGTGTGTTCTTTTCCATTCTGTAACCAAAGCCGTGCCGACCGTGTGCCGGCCGGCCCTAGTTCACATGGGCTCTCCCGTGCTTCCGAATCTCGCCGGCAAGCTGTCGACGCCGCTCATCGCGTGCTGTATTACGGTGGAAAATAAAGTTGCTGTTGCAAAGAGTTGTTCGTTTTTCGGCTCTCTCGATTAGGCGAGGTGCCCTTGCACGCACGAGCACCATTTGAGACCTAAGAGTGCGCATAATCTTTCAACGCGTCGCGTGCGTCTGGTTGATCAACGCATATTCGCGGCCACTATCATCACCTCATTTTATTCATGTTAACAGCCCTTTCGATCTAGTTACATTACAGTTCTTTATTAACTGTGCCAAATAAACTATGTTTATAAAATCGTACCGCGAAAATTTTAGGAGCACGAAAGCTAGCAAAAGGGGGTTTCCTCGGAGCTTCGCAGTTACATGAATTGGGATGTACGCTGGTGCGGCACACCGCATGACACCAGGAGACATCTCTGATTGTTGTCGCTTGAGTGATACCTTAATAGAGTCCAAGGCTAGACATACAATAATAACACGTTACATGTACACGTTACGTATGGACACTGTTCAGACTTGACTATCCTCCTATTTCGATCGTGGACACAGCTGCGGGAGCGCCTCTAGGCCCGTCGCTATTTGATATTGCGGCAATATCGAAGCTAAAAGCTTAATGACGGCACGGTTAGAAGTTCTGCCATCCAAACAACTTGTTGACACCTTTCGGGAATGCACGAAAACTTGCCACTCGTCGTCAACAGCACGTTCGCCGTGCACTCTCCAGCGCGATCCCACATACCAGCATGGCGCCGGACGATAGACGGCGTTGTGATCACCGTCTATCGGCGATCACAACGGTGCTCTCAATAAGACGGTCTATAGACATGAACCTGACAAGACATGAATCTGACAAGCTGACAAGTTTCTGAATGTTTAAAGACGGTTCCCTCGATAAAGTCTATGTATAGTTATTACGGCGACATCAGTTAAAAGCGCGAAGCAAGTTTTGTTTCGTCCGTCCGTTCCGTTGCGCTGTGGCGTGGGTTGTCGTGTCGTGAGCCACGCATAGTTCAGCAAAGAGTACGGATACCGTATGCTGCTACTTTTTATTGTTTGCTCCATCCGACCATCCGTCCTTTTACTCTAAGGCATGCATCATATTCTTCGTACGTTGTCGTGTTATAGTCATCGCGCTGTCATCATCGTCGTTGTAAGACTATTGTTGTCGTTAACATTGCGTTGCTGTCGTCTTTGTCGTCTTTGTTGTCGTTACACAGACATTTAATGGGAGTTTTCAGACGATTGCGGGAGTTTCGTAAAAAGCTGGAATCTTTGGGGTGTCGGGGAAGTAATTGCTGTCTGAATAAATGTGTTCGTAGTAGAGAGAGTGCTTGGGTCCGGGCCTACCCGAAAGGCCTGCGCGGTTAAAGCAATTTCTGGGAGGGCCCGGGCCGGGCCCTATAGCCTGATACCCTTGGGCTTTGGCCGGGCTCAAGCTAGAAACTGCGGGCCCGGGCGGGGAACGGGCCTGTTTACTTATACCCCTGTCAAGCGGGCAAGTTAAGTGCACTTACGGGGAGTGCACTTCGGGACCTTGAGTGACACTTTAGGCTACGCGGTGCTAAACGGGAAAACAGAGCGCACCCGCCACTAAAAAAAAAAAAAAAAATGGCGACAGACTAAAGTGATGTCTTTTGAAGATGTAGATTAAAATTTTAAAACCCTTCCAAAAAGCGATTGCTTTAGTTGTATTATAAGTAAAAAAAACAATGACAATCTATATTTGCTCGATAAAAACGAAAATATTTTTATCATCAGTGTGTTGCAAGTCAAGGCCGGCTAAGACGAATGCCTAGCCAATCCAGAACAAGATGGTGGCGTGCGACCAGGCGGCATTTCATCCTGCTAAAACAGAATATAAGCGAGTTCTGTTCTGATTATTTTGTTCAAAGCTGTTCAACAGCTAGAATGAACTTCTGTGTCCTTTTTCTATGCATGACATTTTGTATCGTTGAAACCGCTGGCGGCGAGGCTACGCACTCGACCAGCAAAGTGCGCTCTTCTGCGAGTGCACTCCGCTTGCGACGTTTAGATTTGGTGAAGTGCACTTAAAACCGAGTGCACTCTTCTTAATTGCACTTAACTTGCCCGCTTGACAGGGGTATAAAGCGTACAAGTGTGCAATTTGTTGCAGAAATTTCACGCCTGCTCGACTGTGCCCCCCCCCCTGTGTTCGACACGTACGATCCAGATATGACGTGAAAACTCGGGCTGCAAGAAAGAGGGATATCCAACCTCTTTGGCCACGGTGGAACGTGTCCGTCTCCATAGGGAGCGCAAGCGCAGAAAATTGAGGCATGGCGCTGGAACCCCAACCATCAATACAAGTAAGCGGGCTCGAGTGGTGCAGGGCAGTCTCGTGTGCCACCAGTAGGGGGAAGGGGGGGGGGGTATCTTTTTGCCCCACTGCCCAAGCACTCCCTACAAAATAAAAGGGCCCGTTGTGAATAGGGAGCGAGCACGATTGCAAAATTAGACCGTAAGACGCCCACTAGCTGTAACATCAGGTGGGCATGTGACCTTTCTACTGCGTGAATAAATTTAATTTGTGCAGCTTGTTATGCTATTTCTGCAAACCCTAGTGGCCGTACACCGTGTGCATACGTACGCACAAGACGTTTGACTTAAAGCACCGCGGCTGCGTCCTTAATACAACTATACCCGATATTTTTTAATACGTTTTATTGTCACTGCAGTTTTATTGTAATGCCCTTGGCGACGCCACCTAAGAAATGAAATTTTTAACGCATGACCACAGTTGCTCCCGCAGACTGGGGCTGGACCTGGTCATGCAGGCGGGTCTCGGCCTCGGCCTGGGTTGAAGAAAAATACGGTCCGTGCATTGCTCTGCAGTAATCACTGAAGTCCGCAAATTTTCTTTTCTTTTTTTTTTCATTTCATTTTACTTCGTGCCTACACTTCTTTCTTTGCTTTTAAAGTATGCTACTCTTAATGTAACTTTTTAATGGCACCTGAATTCTGACCAATCGCGCACAGTGGATATGCGCCATTGTCTTCAGGACAATGAAAGTTAGTCAAGTCTAGTTTCCTGTCTCCGCAGAATTTTAGTTTCTTGCATGTGGACTCAACGTACTGTTATCCTAGATTTAGACATGCGAGGTACGTGAGCGACTGCTGTTGACGTCCGAGGAGCGGTGCCGACGATAGTGTTCCTATGAAACAGATCGTCGTGTCCGATATCATATGTGAAGCAACGGGAAGATGCCGTACTTGACAACGTGGAATCGGGAATTCGGAATCGGGAATTCGCATGAAGCCAAATGGTCGGCTAGCCTTCTAGATGGAAGTCAACAGAAGGAGTCGGTAACGACACCATGAAAAGAAAAACGTAGGCAAATGACCATTAGCAGAAACCCGTGCCAAAAAGAAAGAGTGGCGGCATATAATAAATGATACCGCGTCAAGTGGTTGATCAAGAGTTGATCATGACGCTGCTCTTTTCTTTTCTCATTAATCTTTGTTCCATTCGCGTACATTTTATCGCTCCGCTTGAAGCACCGTTCAAGTGGGTTGCTCGGCAAGGCTAGCGGTCCTTGTCACACGCATGAGTTGTTCGCTGCATTCTAATCACATTGTGCTAGAGGAAAGTTCGAGGAGGACGCTGAGAGAACCAAGCGATGCAATTAGCATAGGTGTAAACTGCGAATTTACAATTTTAAGGCCTGCAGTAATATATGTGCTATGTTCTAAAAACGTATTTAATCTAAGCAAATAATAATAATAATAATCAGCCTATTTTTTGTCCACTGCAGGACGATCTCCAATTACCCCTGTCCTGCGCCAACCAATTCCAACTAGCGGCCGCGAATTGCCTAAGTTCATCGCTCCACCTAGTCTTCTAGCGTCCTCGACTGCGTTTCCCTTCTCTTGGTACCCCTTCTGTAACCCTAATGTTTAAACGGTTATCTAACCTGCGCATTACATGACCTGCCCAGCTCCATTTTTTTCTCTTAATGTCAATTGGAATGTCTGCTATACCCGTTTGCGTTCCGATCCAAACCGCTATCTTTCTGTCTCTTAAAGTTATGCCTACCCTTCTTCGTTCCATCGCTCTTTGCGCAGTCCTTAACTTGATCTCAAGCTTCTTTGTCAATTTCCAAGTCTCTGACCCATATGTCAGCACCGGCAAAATGCACTGATTGGACGCCTTCCTTTTCAATGATTATGGTAAGCCTCCAGTCAGGAGTTGACAATGCCTGCCGTATGCGATCCAACCCATTTTTATTCTTCTATGAATTTCCTTCTCATGATCAGAGTTCCCTGTGATTAGTTGACCTAGGTAAGCATACTCCTTCACAGAGTCTAGAGGCTGACTGGCGGTCCTGAACTCTTGTTCCCTTGCCAATCTATTCATCATTATCTTTGTCTTCCGCATAGTAATCTTCAACCCCACTCTAACACTCTCTCTGTTGAAGTCCTCAATCATTTGTCGTAACTCGTCTCCAGTGTTGCTGAATAGAACAATGTCATCGGCAAACTGAAGCTTGCTGAGATATTCGCCGTCGATCCTTATTCCTAAGCCTTCCCAGTTTAATAGATTGAATACTTCTGCCAAGCACGCAGTGAACAGCATTGGAGAGATAGTGTCTCCCTGTCTGACCCCTTTCTTTATAGGTATCTTCCTACTTTTCTTGTGTAGAATTAAGGTAGCTGTGGAATCTCTGTAGATATTTTCCAAGGTATTTACGTAAGCGGTCTGTATTCCTTGATTACTTAATGCGTCTATGACTGCTGGTATCTCTATACAGAATCAAATGCCTTTTCGTAATTTATGAAAACCATATAAATGATGGGTGTAACGTTAAGGGATAAGAAAAGAGCAGATTGGGTGAGGCAACAAACGCGGGTAAACGACATCTTAGTTGAAATCAAGAAAAAGAAATGGGCATGGGCCGGACATGTAATGAGGAGGGAAGATAACCGATGGTCACTAAGAGTTACGGACTGGATTCCAAGGGAAGGGAAGCGTAGCAGGGGGCGGCAGAAAGTTAGGTGGGCAGATGACATTAAGACGTTTGCAGGGACAACATGGCCACAATTAGTACATGACCGGGGTAGTTGGAGAAGTATGGGAGAGGCCTTTGCCCTGCAGTGGACGTAACTAGGCTGATGATGATGATGATGATGATGATGATGATGATGATGATGATGATGATGATGATGATGATGATGATGGAGAGGCTTATTGTATTCTGCGGATTTCTCGATTACCTGAATAATCGCATGGATGTGATCCATCGTAGAGTATCCCTTCCAGAAGCCAGCCTATCCTCTTGGTTGACTGAAGTCAAGTGTTGTCCTTATTCTATGGGAAATTATCTTGGTGAATATTTTATATGATACTGCGAGTAAGCTAATGGGCCTATAATTTTTCAATTCTTTAACGTGTCCCTTTTTGTGGATTAGTGTAATGTTTGCATTCTTCCAGTTTTCTGGGACCCTTGCAGTCGATAGACACTTCGTATATAGAGCCGCCAATTTTCCAAGCATTGTGTCTCCTTCATTTTTGAATAAATCGACTGTTATTTCATCTTCTCCTGCCGCTCTTCCTCGTTTCATGCCTTGCACGGCCCTTCTGACCTCATCGCTAGTTATAGAATGAGTTTCTGAATCCTGTTCATTACGGTTTTAATGGAGGTATCCTGGCTCCTCTGGGTACTGTACAGGTCAGTATAGAATTCTTCCACTGCTTTTACTATACCGTCGAGATTGCTGATGATATTACCTTGCTTATCTTTCAGTGCATACAGCTTGGTTTGTCCTATGCCAAGTTTCCTTCTCACTGATTTCAGGCTCATTTTTTACGGCTTCTTCAGTCTTTCTCACGTTATAGTTTCGAATATCACCTATTTTCGACTTGTTTATCAGTTTTGACAGTTCCGCGAATTCCACCTTATCTCTTGAGTTGGACACTTTCATTCTTTGTCGTTTCTTAATAAGGTCCTTTGTTACTTGGGAGGGCTTGCCTACTGGTTGTCTTGGCGCCTTGCCTCCCACTTCAATTGCTGGCTCTGAAGCCAGCCTAGTTACGGTTTCATTAACTCTATGTCATCTTCATCTCTCTGTTCTAAGGCTGCATAGCAAAGCAAATATTGCATAGCAAAGCAAATAATGCTGACATCCAAATGACACATACGGAAGTAACAAATCAAATTTGGGTGGAATGCTTTCTGTTGACTTGTGAAGTTACAGCATGTTCTATGAACCAGAACAGAGCACGCACCAAGGGGGCATACTCGGAGATAAACACACAAACGACAAAAGTCATAAAAAACTTCAAAGAAAAGAAATAGTAATTGCGCTGATGACGTCTGCGCACTAAGTAGCTTGACGTGAAAATATCTTGAAGTGTGTCGCTCTCAATTCAGTTTCTGAAAGCAGAAGGGAGAGATTCGTCCGCAAAAGAACGAAAAAAGAAAACAAAGAGCCCAAGAATGAACGAGGCGTGATTTCTTATTGGGCTGAAAAAAGATATTATGCAAATCAGGAAGAGTAATGAACCGAGACAGGAGCCTTGTGGAACGTCAGATGTTGCACTTCGGTAAGATGAAGCACCGCTGTGGGCGAAAACAGAGTGAAACCATTTTTTAAGGAACGGTGACAGCCGCCAGAAAAGGCGATCAATATGAGATTGATTCGACTTCGTTTGATTAATGCCGATGAGGCACGTCCGGTTTACTTAACGAAGTGATGTGATTATGCGTCGCTTGAAGGTTTGTTTCTCCTCAGATCGTTGTCATGCCACTGCGCAAGCTAGAGAATAAAATTTCCGGTGCGTTCATGACAGGTCCGCTAATGACCGGCACAAAAAGATGCGTTAAATGTGCTTGTTAGAGGTGACAGGGCCTCGATTATATAAAAATTTAGTATCTGTTTGAGCGACGCACGGAACTTAATCGGTTGGTTTGCTTTTATAGGATACTTGACGTTTATTCAGGGTTTTAACATCGCATCCGGAAGCATCAAAGGTCACCAGCTTGAATCATGAATAAAGGAAACTAAACATTTAGCTGAGCGTATTTGATGCTTGTATGCTAGGCTGGCGGAGAGGAGATTAAATTCTGTGCCTACAGCAACAGCACAAGCAGTTGTGCAGCGCAATGGCAGCTGACGGTAAGAGCAATCAAAATTTCAATAGCTTTCGTTCTGGGACCCTCGTGCAAGCTGACAAGGGCGAGAAAAACAAAGCCATAACACTTTCAACGAAGTTTGTTCGCCTTTTTAATAAACGGGCCAATGTGCGAGTGCAGGAAAGTTAAGGGCGGCGAATGTTGTTGCCGTCTGCAGGCGTGCCACAAAAATTATGCACATGAATCCCAACTCCAAACTAGATGCTTCAGATTAGTCGCTATCCAGCAAGAAAGCACGGTTTCTGCCTTGTTTGAGTGAAAACCCTCTGCAAGCCAGTGCGGCCATATGCATCTACCTTGGGGCCGTTATTTTGTAAGATTTTTCTTTCTTCTGTCGTTCTGCTAGTTTTGTATCAGCCGACACGTTGACTGATGCCTGCTATAACGGGAGTGAGACTTCTTGCCAGGAAATGGAGAAACTCAAAAAAGTGTGGAAAATGAAAATAATAAGTGTCACAAAAGGGAGCGTTACAACATGTACGAAACATATCGTACGAGAGAGTGGTTCGTAGGAATATGGCACCGGCAATCGTGATAGCAAACGCGTCGTTTGGAAGGATAGACGGCCAATGACATGTACTGCTCTTATGAACGAAAATATTTGTTAATTTACCTCCTGGCACTTTTCCAGGCCTTTTCAGCATAAATGTATACACAGTTGGCTCCCCTCGAATGATCCCCCCAATGTCAAATTTCCTCTCTCTTCTGGAGTTAAACGTAGGGTATTGCAAAACGTACGGTTCGAGGCGGTTTGGGAAGAAACTGCCGTGGTTCTGTAATCAGGGACGTATTTTGTTACGATTCTTTTCGTTTCGGGATCTTCCTGCCCTTCGTCATTGACTAGGATGACGCCAAGCAGTCGTTATTGCCAGTACTAGTCGCTGCGGCGGGTGACACGAAGTCAATAGAATCGAAGGAAAAGAATATTTACATAATATTGTTGCAGGAGCTGGTATTTTCGCCGCGCACACGCTCTAACCGTGATTCATCGGTGCCCAGACGGGCCTTACGTCACGATTAGACGGCAGCACCGATAAGTACACCCGAGCTTGGCTAGTACAAAAGTTATCTTACGTAAAAGCCGTCCCCGATTGTCCATCACGACGACGATTATCTCGTTATTACGCTTGACTGTTAACATCAGTGGCGGGTGCTCAAACGTCGGTACGCGAGGAAACGTTCTTACTACATAAGCGGACTTTCGTGAATACGAGCCGTATGTTTAAAGCAAGCGAAAGGGAAATAAAATAATGAAAAGGCCAACGGAGCACATATTAGTTAGTTAAAATCCGCCCAATTCAAGAGCTTAGGCTGTCGTTCATTTGCAGCACTATGAAAACTACGGCGGTGTAACGTCCTATCCTAGCTCCATGAACTTCAATCAAACGCAAAATCGGCCATAAAAGCACGCCAAGGGAAATAATATGTGTTATCGTTAGTTCGGCGATAAAGCCAGGCCCGTCGGCCTCGTCATATTGCATGCCATCGGAAATGCTAACTGTCGGAGATTGCCCTCCCACGATCCATTCCTTCTCCTGCTCCTCCGTGCTGATTCACCGTCTCCCACACACATCCTTTATGTAAGTTGTTGACCAACCCTGCAAAATAAATACTACAATTCGGACACTTTATTTTCTAGAACCAGGATTTCTGGCAGCCTAATGTATAAGTAAACCACGATCATCGAGCAGCCCCGCACTTTGCGTGCACAACGCCAAGTGTGCGCGAGCACTCGACAAGGCCCGTTCGCCGTTCTGTCCGACCCGAGTACACGCGCCGGCATCGCTAAATGCTCGCGCTCGACAACGCGCGGGGTCGCGCACAAGCGACCATTTGAGAGCTACAGTCGCGAGGGTAGCGAACAAACCGAAAGGAAGAATTAACAGAAAGAA